>NW_027175606.1:0-96072 GCF_028021215.1 Eschrichtius robustus
AGCTCAGATACCGTTCCATAAACCCAATATGTAATAGACAAGACCTACTCCTTGCTCAGTGAACTGGACTCAACACCCCCTATTCACCGCCCAAGAATATATCTGACTAGCAAGAATCTTAAAACCTGTGTATTGATATCTCTCTGTAAGTCAGTCAAGTGGGTGTAAAGCGGCATAAACACAGCAGTGAAAAGCAGCTAAACCCCATTATAAAAATCAATTACTTTTAAAAACCCGTGAAACAAAGACAGTGAAAGAGAGAGAAATTCTGACAAAATTCGTTCAGGGGCTGTGATGCCACCTGGATTGACCATATCTAGACCCACAGCTGATTGAGACAGAAGGGTGGACACTCTTGGGGCTGAGAGGTTGGGTGAGTTTGGGTGAGCAAACGCAGACCCTTTAAAGTAATACTGCGTGGTACCCATCCCATGGGTCCCAAATCTCCAGGTTCAAGGGCATCTTCCTACATCGAAACCATGCATGAGAAACCCAGAAGAAGGTACACCGTGTGAACGGGAAAGGTTTGTAAAACGCACCTCTTTTCTCATCTCCTTGTGCTCGGGTTCGCCATTCCAGCCGCTTTACTAGCAATCTCCCTCCTTGGAGAATCAGCACCTTTAACCTCCTGTTCCATACAGGTTGCAATTTGTCCTGAGGATGTACGGGAAGAGGGGGAACCAATGAGAGACTAGCTCTAGGTGCTGGGACCGGCACAGGTCACTCTATTTTCCCATCAGGAAGAAGAATTAACCACAGGCTCAGTCTGCCGCCTGGAACCAGAATAGGGCCTGAAGCAATCCTGCGCTTTTGCGGCCAGCTCCCAAAAAAGCGAGTTGAAAAATGGAGCTCAGGGGCACTGCAATTCACAAACCTGCAGAGTTATAAATGTTAACTCTCGTCCACAAATAGATTGAGGGAAGGCAAAGAAGAGGACTTGAAAGCAAGGCAGAATTGCAGGAAACAGATTTCAGGAGGTAGATTCGAATCGCCTTTAAAGCACAGGAAAAGCGGCAAAACCTCGACAATGATGCCCTTGGCCAAAAAGGGCGTATGCGTTTTTTCCTGAATGTGTTCAGGAAAAAACGCATACGCCCTTTTTGGCCAACCAAGCAACCTGGAAAGGCAAATCAGCGCTACAAAGAAGTCTCGCTTCCCATCGGTCAAAAGGGCCATGCTGAATAAAGTGTCAAAACCAGAAATGCAGGGCAGGCCATGGAGAAACGGGAGCCTTGCCACGCTGATGGGCGGGATGTAAATTGGCAACAGCCACTCTGGAGAAGTGTACGGTGTGTCCTGAAACATCTACAAAGCTCAGCTTAGAGAGCATAGGGCACTTCCACTCATGGGCGTATAAATTGGGAACACTAAAAATCAGCAAGACACAGGCACCCCAAAGTTTAGGGCTGCTCTGTTGACAAGAACCTCCACTTCGTTACACCTTAAATATCCCAGGAAAGAGAAAAATGGATAAAGAAGTTGTGGTCCTTATGTACAATGGAATATCACTCAGCCATGAAATCAACGTCAAAAGGCTAGTAGCAGCATGATGAGTGGATTTAGGTACGACCATTCTAAGTGAAATAAGTCACACAGAAAAAGACACTTATCATAAGATATCACTCATAGAGGGAATGTAAAAACCGCTACCCTTGAACTGAATTACAAAACAGAACAGAGTCACACGTTTAGAAAACACACTATGGCTGCCTAACGGGAAAGGTGAGGTGGAGTGATGCATAAAACAAGGGTTTCAAATTAGCTCAGATACCGTTCCATAAACCCAATATGTAATAGACAAGACCTACTCTTTGCTCAGTGAACTGGACTCAACACCCCCTATTCACCGCCCAAGAATATATCTGACTAGCAAGAATCTTAAAACCTGTGTATTGACATCTCTCTGTAAGTCAGTCAAGTGGGTGTAAAGCGGCATAAACACAGCAGTGAAAAGCAGCTAAACCCCATTATAAAAATCAATTACTTTTAAAAACCCGTGAAACAAAGACAGTGAAAGAGAGAGAAATTCTGACAAAATTCGTTCAGGGGCTGTGATGCCACCTGGATTGACCATATCTAGACCCACAGCTGATTGAGACAGAAGGGTGGACACTCTTGGGGCTGAGAGTTTGGTTGAGTTTGGGTGAGCAAACGCAGACCCTTTAAAGTAATACTGCGGGGTACCCATCCCATGGGTCCCAAATCTCCAGGTTCAAGGGCATCTTCCTACATCGAAACCATGCATGAGAAACCCAGAAGAAGGTACACCGTGTGAACGGGAAAGGTTTGTAAAACGCACCTCATTTCTCATCTCCTTGTGCTCGGGTTCGCCATTCCAGCCGCTTTACTAGCAATCTCCCTCCTTGGAGAATCAGCACCTTTAACCTCCTGTTCCATACAGGTTGCAATTTGTCCTGAGGATGTACGGGAAGAGGGGGAACCAATGAGAGACTAGCTCTAGGTGCTGGGACCGGTACAGGTCACTCTATTTTCCCATCAGGAAGAAGAATTAACCACAGGCTCAGTCTGCCGCCTGGAACCAGAATAGGGCCTGAAGCAATCCTGCGCTTTTGCGGCTAACTCCCAAAAAAGTGAGTTGAAAAATGGAGCTCAGGGGCACTGCAATTCACAAACCTGCAGAGTTATAAATGTTAACTCTCGTCCACAAATAGATTGAGGGAAGGCAAAGAAGAGGATTTGAAAGCAAGGCAGAATTGCAGGAAAGAGATTTCAGGAGGTAGATTCGAATCGCCTTTAAAGCACAGGAAAAGCGGCAAAACCTCGACAATGATGCCCTTGGCCAAAAAGGGCGTATGCGTTTTTTCCTGAATATATTCAGGAAAAAACGCATACGCCCTTTTTGGCCAACCAAGCAACCTCGAAAGGCAAATCAGCGCTACAAAGAAGTCTCGCTTCCCATCGGTCAAAAGGGCCATGCTGAATAAAGTGTCAAAACCAGAAATGCAGGACAGGCCATGGAGAAACGGGAGCCTTGCTACGCTGATGGGCGGGATGTAAATTGGCAACAGCCACTCTGGAGAAGTGTACGGTGTGTCCTGAAATATCTACAAAGCTCAGCTTAGAGAGCATAGGGCACTTCCACTCATGGGCGTATAAATTGGGAACACTAAAAATCAGCAAGACACAGGCACCCCAAAGTTTAGGGCTGCTCTGTTGACAAGAACCTCCACTTCGTTACACCTTAAATATCCCAGGAAAGAGAAAAATGGATAAAGAAGTTGTGGTCCTTATGTACAATGGAATATCACTCAGCCATGAAATCAACGTCAAAAGGCTAGTAGCAGCATGATGAGTGGATTTAGGTACGACGATTCTAAGTGAAATAAGTCACACAGAAAAAGACACTTATCATAAGATATCACTTATAGAGGGAATGTAAAAACCGCTACCCTTGAACTGAATTACAAAACAGAACAGAGTCACACGTTTAGAAAACACACTATGGCTGCCTAACGGGAAAGGTGAGGTGGAGTGATGCATAAAACAAGGGTTTCAAATTAGCTCAGATACCGTTCCATAAACCCAATATGTAATAGACAAGACCTACTCCTTGCTCAGTGAACTGGACTCAATACCCCCTATTCACCGCCCAAGAATATATCTGACTAGCAAGAATCTTAAAACCTGTGTATTGATATCTCTCTGTAAGTCAGTCAAGTGGGTGTAAAGCGGCATAAACACAGCAGTGAAAAGCAGCTAAACCCCATTATAAAAATCAATTACTTTTAAAAACCCGTGAAACAAAGACAGTGAAAGAGAGAGAAATTCTGACAAAATTCGTTCAGGGGCTGTGATGCCACCTGGATTGACCATATCTAGACCCACAGCTGATTGAGACAGAAGGGTGGACACTCTTGGGGCTGAGAGGTTGGGTGAATTTGGGTGAGCACACGCAGACCCTTTAAAGTAATACTGCGTGGTACCCATCCCATGGGTCCCAAATCTCCAGGTTCAAGGGCATCTTCCTACATCGAAACCATGCATGAGAAACCCAGAAGAAGGTACACCATGTGAACGGGAAAGGTTTGTAAAACGCACCTCATTTCTCATCTCCTTGTGCTCGGGTTCGCCATTCCAGCCGCTTTACTAGCAATCTCCCTCCTTGGAGAATCAGCACCTTTAACCTCCTGTTCCATACAGGTTTCAATTTGTCCTGAGGATGTACGCAAAGAGGGGGAACCAATGAGAGACTAGCTCTAGGTGCTGGGACCGGCACAGGTCACTCTATTTTCCCATCAGGAAGAAGAATTAACCACAGGCTCAGTCTGCCGCCTGGAACCAGAATAGGGCCTGAAGCAATCCGGCGCTTTTGCGGCCAGCTCCCAAAAAAGCGAGTTGAAAAATGGAGCTCAGGGGCACTGCAATTCACAAACCTGCAGAGTTATAAATGTTAACTCTCGTCCACAAATATATTGAGGGAAGGCAACGAAGAGGATTTGAAAGCAAGGCAGAATTGCAGGAAACAGATTTCAGGAGGTAGATTCGAATCGCCTTTAAAGCACAGGAAAAGCGGCAAAACCTCGACAATGATGCCCTTGGCCAAAAAGGGCGTATGCGTTTTTTCCTGAATGTGTTCAGGAAAAAACGCATACGCCCTTTTTGGCCAACCAAGCAACCTGGAAAGGCAAATCAGCGCTACAAAGAAGTCTCGCTTCCCATCGGTCAAAAGGGCCATGCTGAATAAAGTGTCAAAACCAGAAATGCAGGGCAGGCCATGGAGAAACGGGAGCCTTGCCACGCTGATGGGCGGGATGTAAATTGGCAACAGCCACTCTGGAGAAGTGTACGGTGTGTCCTGAAACATCTACAAAGCTCAGCTTAGAGAGCATAGGGCACTTCCACTCATGGGCGTATAAATTGGGAACACTAAAAATCAGCAAGAAACAGGCACCCCAAAGTTTAGGGCTGCTCTGTTGACAAGAACCTCCACTTCGTTACACCTTAAATATCCCAGGAAAGAGAAAAATGGATAAAGAAGTTGTGGTCCTTATGTACAATGGAATATCACTCAGCCATGAAATCAACGTCAAAAGGCTAGTAGCAGCATGATGAGTGGATTTAGGTACGACCATTCTAAGTGAAATAAGTCACACAGAAAAAGACACTTATCATAAGATATCACTTATAGAGGGAATGTAAAAACCGCTACCCTTGAACTGAATTACAAAACAGAACAGAGTCACACGTTTAGAAAACACACTATGGCTGCCTAACGGGAAAGGTGAGGTGGAGTGATGCATAAAACAAGGGTTTCAAATTAGCTCAGATACCGTTCCATAAACCCAATATGTAATAGACAAGACCTACTCTTTGCTCAGTGAACTGGACTCAACACCCCCTATTCACCGCCCAAGAATATATCTGACTAGCAAGAATCTTAAAACCTGTGTAATGATATCTCTCTGTAAGTCAGTCAAGTGGGTGTAAAGCGGCATAAACACAGCAGTGAAAAGCAGCTAAACCCCATTATAAAAATCAATTGCTTTTAAAAACCCGTGAAACAAAGACAGTGAAAGAGAGAGAAATTCTGACAAAATTCGTTCAGAGGCTGTGATGCCACCTGGATTGACCATATCTAGACCCACAGCTGATTGAGACAGAAGGGTGGACACTCTTGGGGCTGAGAGGTTGGGTGAGTTTGGGTGAGCAAACGCAGACCCTTTAAAGTAATACTGCGTGGTACCCATCCCATGGGTCCCAAATCTCCAGGTTCAAGGGCATCTTCCTACATCGAAACCATGCATGAGAAACCCAGAAGAAGGTACACCATGTGAACGGGAAAGGTTTGTAAAACGCACCTCATTTCTCATCTCCTTGTGCTCGGGTTCGCCATTCCAGCCGCTTTACTAGCAATCTCCCTCCTTGGAGAATCAGCACCTTTAACCTCCTGTTCCATACAGGTTTCAATTTGTCCTGAGGATGTACGGAAAGAGGGGGAACCAATGAGAGACTAGCTCTAGGTGCTGGGACCGGCACAGGTCACTCTATTTTCCCATCAGGAAGAAGAATTAACCACAGGCTCAGTCTGCCGCCTGGAACCAGAATAGGGCCTGAAGCAATCCGGCGCTTTTGCGGCCAGCTCCCAAAAAAGCGAGTTGAAAAATGGAGCTCAGGGGCACTGCAATTCACAAACCTGCAGAGTTATAAATGTTAACTCTCGTCCACAAATATATTGAGGGAAGGCAACGAAGAGGATTTGAAAGCAAGGCAGAATTGCAGGAAAGAGATTTCAGGAGGTAGATTCGAATCGCCTTTAAAGCACAGGAAAAGCGGCAAAACCTCGACAATGATGCCCTTGGCCAAAAAGGGCGTATGCGTTTTTTCCTGAATATATTCAGGAAAAAACGCATACGCCCTTTTTGGCCAACCAAGCAACCTGGAAAGGCAAATCAGCGCTACAAAGAAGTCTCGCTTCCCATCGGTCAAAAGGGCCATGCTGAATAAAGTGTCAAAACCAGAAATGCAGGGCAGGCCATGGAGAAACGGGAGCCTTGCTACGCTGATGGGCGGGATGTAAATTGGCAACAGCCACTCTGGAGAAGTGTACGGTGTGTCCTGAAACATCTACAAAGCTCAGCTTAGAGAGCATAGGGCACTTCCACTCATGGGCGTATAAATTGGGAACACTAAAAATCAGCAAGACACAGGCACCCCAAAGTTTAGGGCTGCTCTGTTGACAAGAACCTCCACTTCGTTACACCTTAAATATCCCAGGAAAGAGAAAAATGGATAAAGAAGTTGTGGTCCTTATGTACAATGGAATATCACTCAGCCATGAAATCAACGTCAAAAGGCTAGTAGCAGCATGATGAGTGGATTTAGGTACGACCATTCTAAGTGAAATAAGTCACACAGAAAAAGACACTTATCATAAGATATCACTTATAGAGGGAATGTAAAAACCGCTACCCTTGAACTGAATTACAAAACAGAACAGAGTCACACGTTTAGAAAACACACTATGGCTGCCTAACGGGAAAGGTGAGGTGGAGTGATGCATAAAACAAGGGTTTCAAATTAGCTCAGATACCGTTCCATAAACCCAATATGTAATAGACAAGACCTACTCCTTGCTCAGTGAACTGGACTCAACACCCCCTATTCACCGCCCAAGAATATATCTGACTAGCAAGAATCTTAAAACCTGTGTATTGACATCTCTCTGTAAGTCAGTCCAGTGGGTGTAAAGCGGCATAAACACAGCAGTGAAAAGCAGCTAAACCCCATTATAAAAATCAATTACTTTTAAAAACCCGTGAAACAAAGACAGTGAAAGAGAGAGAAATTCTGACAAAATTCGTTCAGGGGCTGTGATGCCACCTGGATTGACCATATCTAGACCCACAGCTGATTGAGACAGAAGGGTGGACACTCTTGGGGCTGAGAGTTTGGTTGAGTTTGGGTGAGCAAACGCAGACCATTTAAAGTAATACTGCGGGGTACCCATCCCATGGGTCCCAAATCTCCAGGTTCAAGGGCATCTTCCTACATCGAAACCATGCATGAGAAACCCAGAAGAAGGTACACCGTGTGAACGGGAAAGGTTTGTAAAACGCACCTCATTTCTCATCTCCTTGTGCTCGGGTTCGCCATTCCAGCCGCTTTACTAGCAATCTCCCTCCTTGGAGAATCAGCACCTTTAACCTCCTGTTCCATACAGGTTGCAATTTGTCCTGAGGATGTACGGGAAGAGGGGGAACCAATGAGAGACTAGCTCTAGGTGCTGGGACCGGTACAGGTCACTCTATTTTCCCATCAGAAAGAAGAATTAACCACAGGCTCAGTCTGCCGCCTGGAACCAGAATAGGGCCTGAAGCAATCCTGCGCTTTTGCGGCTAACTCCCAAAAAAGTGAGTTGAAAAATGGAGCTCAGGGGCACTGCAATTCACAAACCTGCAGAGTTATAAATGTTAACTCTCGTCCACAAATAGATTGAGGGAAGGCAAAGAAGAGGATTTGAAAGCAAGGCAGAATTGCAGGAAAGAGATTTCAGGAGGTAGATTCGAATCGCCTTTAAAGCACAGGAAAAGCGGCAAAACCTCGACAATGATGCCATTGGCCAAAAAGGGCGTATGCGTTTTTTCCTGAATATATTCAGGAAAAAACGCATACGCCCTTTTTGGCCAACCAAGCAACCTGGAAAGGCAAATCAGCGCTACAAAGAAGTCTCGCTTCCCATCGGTCAAAAGGGCCATGCTGAATAAAGTGTCAAAACCAGAAATGCAGGACAGGCCATGGAGAAACGGGAGCCTTGCTACGCTGATGGGCGGGATGTAAATTGGCAACAGCCACTCTGGAGAAGTGTACGGTGTGTCCTGAAATATCTACAAAGCTCAGCTTAGAGAGCATAGGGCACTTCCACTCATGGGCGTATAAATTGGGAACACTAAAAATCAGCAAGACACAGGCACCCCAAAGTTTAGGGCTGCTCTGTTGACAAGAACCTCCACTTCGTTACACCTTAAATATCCCAGGAAAGAGAAAAATGGATAAAGAAGTTGTGGTCCTTATGTACAATGGAATATCACTCAGCCATGAAATCAACGTCAAAAGGCTAGTAGCAGCATGATGAGTGGATTTAGGTACGACGATTCTAAGTGAAATAAGTCACACAGAAAAAGACACTTATCATAAGATATCACTTATAGAGGGAATGTAAAAACCGCTACCCTTGAACTGAATTACAAAACAGAACAGAGTCACACGTTTAGAAAACACACTATGGCTGCCTAACGGGAAAGGTGAGGTGGAGTGATGCATAAAACAAGGGTTTCAAATTAGCTCAGATACCGTTCCATAAACCCAATATGTAATAGACAAGACCTACTCCTTGCTCAGTGAACTGGACTCAATACCCCCTATTCACCGCCCAAGAATATATCTGACTAGCAAGAATCTTAAAACCTGTGTATTGATATCTCTCTGTAAGTCAGTCAAGTGGGTGTAAAGCGGCATAAACACAGCAGTGAAAAGCAGCTAAACCCCATTATAAAAATCAATTACTTTTAAAAACCCGTGAAACAAAGACAGTGAAAGAGAGAGAAATTCTGACAAAATTCGTTCAGGGGCTGTGATGCCACCTGGATTGACCATATCTAGACCCACAGCTGATTGAGACAGAAGGGTGGACACTCTTGGGGCTGAGAGGTTGGGTGAATTTGGGTGAGCACACGCAGACCCTTTAAAGTAATACTGCGTGGTACCCATCCCATGGGTCCCAAATCTCCAGGTTCAAGGGCATCTTCCTACATCGAAACCATGCATGAGAAACCCAGAAGAAGGTACACCATGTGAACGGGAAAGGTTTGTAAAACGCACCTCATTTCTCATCTCCTTGTGCTCGGGTTCGCCATTCCAGCCGCTTTACTAGCAATCTCCCTCCTTGGAGAATCAGCACCTTTAACCTCCTGTTCCATACAGGTTTCAATTTGTCCTGAGGATGTACGCAAAGAGGGGGAACCAATGAGAGACTAGCTCTAGGTGCTGGGACCGGCACAGGTCACTCTATTTTCCCATCAGGAAGAAGAATTAACCACAGGCTCAGTCTGCCGCCTGGAACCAGAATAGGGCCTGAAGCAATCCGGCGCTTTTGCGGCCAGCTCCCAAAAAAGCGAGTTGAAAAATGGAGCTCAGGGGCACTGCAATTCACAAACCTGCAGAGTTATAAATGTTAACTCTCGTCCACAAATATATTGAGGGAAGGCAACGAAGAGGATTTGAAAGCAAGGCAGAATTGCAGGAAACAGATTTCAGGAGGTAGATTCGAATCGCCTTTAAAGCACAGGAAAAGCGGCAAAACCTCGACAATGATGCCCTTGGCCAAAAAGGGCGTATGCGTTTTTTCCTGAATGTGTTCAGGAAAAAACGCATACGCCCTTTTTGGCCAACCAAGCAACCTGGAAAGGCAAATCAGCGCTACAAAGAAGTCTCGCTTCCCATCGGTCAAAAGGGCCATGCTGAATAAAGTGTCAAAACCAGAAATGCAGGGCAGGCCATGGAGAAACGGGAGCCTTGCCACGCTGATGGGCGGGATGTAAATTGGCAACAGCCACTCTGGAGAAGTGTACGGTGTGTCCTGAAACATCTACAAAGCTCAGCTTAGAGAGCATAGGGCACTTCCACTCATGGGCGTATAAATTGGGAACACTAAAAATCAGCAAGAAACAGGCACCCCAAAGTTTAGGGCTGCTCTGTTGACAAGAACCTCCACTTCGTTACACCTTAAATATCCCAGGAAAGAGAAAAATGGATAAAGAAGTTGTGGTCCTTATGTACAATGGAATATCACTCAGCCATGAAATCAACGTCAAAAGGCTAGTAGCAGCATGATGAGTGGATTTAGGTACGACCATTCTAAGTGAAATAAGTCACACAGAAAAAGACACTTATCATAAGATATCACTTATAGAGGGAATGTAAAAACCGCTACCCTTGAACTGAATTACAAAACAGAACAGAGTCACACGTTTAGAAAACACACTATGGCTGCCTAACGGGAAAGGTGAGGTGGAGTGATGCATAAAACAAGGGTTTCAAATTAGCTCAGATACCGTTCCATAAACCCAATATGTAATAGACAAGACCTACTCTTTGCTCAGTGAACTGGACTCAACACCCCCTATTCACCGCCCAAGAATATATCTGACTAGCAAGAATCTTAAAACCTGTGTAATGATATCTCTCTGTAAGTCAGTCAAGTGGGTGTAAAGCGGCATAAACACAGCAGTGAAAAGCAGCTAAACCCCATTATAAAAATCAATTGCTTTTAAAAACCCGTGAAACAAAGACAGTGAAAGAGAGAGAAATTCTGACAAAATTCGTTCAGAGGCTGTGATGCCACCTGGATTGACCATATCTAGACCCACAGCTGATTGAGACAGAAGGGTGGACACTCTTGGGGCTGAGAGGTTGGGTGAGTTTGGGTGAGCAAACGCAGACCCTTTAAAGTAATACTGCGTGGTACCCATCCCATGGGTCCCAAATCTCCAGGTTCAAGGGCATCTTCCTACATCGAAACCATGCATGAGAAACCCAGAAGAAGGTACACCATGTGAACGGGAAAGGTTTGTAAAACGCACCTCATTTCTCATCTCCTTGTGCTCGGGTTCGCCATTCCAGCCGCTTTACTAGCAATCTCCCTCCTTGGAGAATCAGCACCTTTAACCTCCTGTTCCATACAGGTTTCAATTTGTCCTGAGGATGTACGGAAAGAGGGGGAACCAATGAGAGACTAGCTCTAGGTGCTGGGACCGGCACAGGTCACTCTATTTTCCCATCAGGAAGAAGAATTAACCACAGGCTCAGTCTGCCGCCTGGAACCAGAATAGGGCCTGAAGCAATCCGGCGCTTTTGCGGCCAGCTCCCAAAAAAGCGAGTTGAAAAATGGAGCTCAGGGGCACTGCAATTCACAAACCTGCAGAGTTATAAATGTTAACTCTCGTCCACAAATATATTGAGGGAAGGCAACGAAGAGGATTTGAAAGCAAGGCAGAATTGCAGGAAAGAGATTTCAGGAGGTAGATTCGAATCGCCTTTAAAGCACAGGAAAAGCGGCAAAACCTCGACAATGATGCCCTTGGCCAAAAAGGGCGTATGCGTTTTTTCCTGAATATATTCAGGAAAAAACGCATACGCCCTTTTTGGCCAACCAAGCAACCTGGAAAGGCAAATCAGCGCTACAAAGACGTCTCGCTTCCCATCGGTCAAAAGGGCCATGCTGAATAAAGTGTCAAAACCAGAAATGCAGGGCAGGCCATGGAGAAACAGGAGCCTTGCTACGCTGATGGGCGGGATGTAAATTGGCAACAGCCACTCTGGAGAAGTGTACGGTGTGTCCTGAAACATCTACAAAGCTCAGCTTAGAGAGCATAGGGCACTTCCACTCATGGGCGTATAAATTGGGAACACTAAAAATCAGCAAGACACAGGCACCCCAAAGTTTAGGGCTGCTCTGTTGACAAGAACCTCCACTTCGTTACACCTTAAATATCCCAGGAAAGAGAAAAATGGATAAAGAAGTTGTGGTCCTTATGTACAATGGAATATCACTCAGCCATGAAATCAACGTCAAAAGGCTAGTAGCAGCATGATGAGTGGATTTAGGTACGACCATTCTAAGTGAAATAAGTCACACAGAAAAAGACACTTATCATAAGATATCACTTATAGAGGGAATGTAAAAACCGCTACCCTTGAACTGAATTACAAAACAGAACAGAGTCACACGTTTAGAAAACACACTATGGCTGCCTAACGGGAAAGGTGAGGTGGAGTGATGCATAAAACAAGGGTTTCAAATTAGCTCAGATACCGTTCCATAAACCCAATATGTAATAGACAAGACCTACTCCTTGCTCAGTGAACTGGACTCAACACCCCCTATTCACCGCCCAAGAATATATCTGACTAGCAAGAATCTTAAAACCTGTGTATTGACATCTCTCTGTAAGTCAGTCAAGTGGGTGTAAAGCGGCATAAACACAGCAGTGAAAAGCAGCTAAACCCCATTATAAAAATCAATTACTTTTAAAAACCCGTGAAACAAAGACAGTGAAAGAGAGAGAAATTCTGACAAAATTCGTTCAGGGGCTGTGATGCCACCTGGATTGACCATATCTAGACCCACAGCTGATTGAGACAGAAGGGTGGACACTCTTGGGGCTGAGAGTTTGGTTGAGTTTGGGTGAGCAAACGCAGACCCTTTAAAGTAATACTGCGGGGTACCCATCCCATGGGTCCCAAATCTCCAGGTTCAAGGGCATCTTCCTACATCGAAACCATGCATGAGAAACCCAGAAGAAGGTACACCGTGTGAACGGGAAAGGTTTGTAAAACGCACCTCATTTCTCATCTCCTTGTGCTCGGGTTCGCCATTCCAGCCGCTTTACTAGCAATCTCCCTCCTTGGAGAATCAGCACCTTTAACCTCCTGTTCCATACAGGTTGCAATTTGTCCTGAGGATGTACGGGAAGAGGGGGAACCAATGAGAGACTAGCTCTAGGTGCTGGGACCGGCACAGGTCACTCTATTTTCCCATCAGGAAGAAGAATTAACCACAGGCTCAGTCTGCCGCCTGGAACCAGAATAGGGCCTGAAGCAATCCTGCGCTTTTGCGGCTAACTCCCAAAAAAGTGAGTTGAAAAATGGAGCTCAGGGGCACTGCAATTCACAAACCTGCAGAGTTATAAATGTTAACTCTCGTCCACAAATAGATTGAGGGAAGGCAAAGAAGAGGATTTGAAAGCAAGGCAGAATTGCAGGAAAGAGATTTCAGGAGGTAGATTCGAATCGCCTTTAAAGCACAGGAAAAGCGGCAAAACCTCGACAATGATGCCCTTGGCCAAAAAGGGCGTATGCGTTTTTTCCTGAATATATTCAGGAAAAAACGCATACGCCCTTTTTGGCCAACCAAGCAACCTGGAAAGGCAAATCAGCGCTACAAAGAAGTCTCGCTTCCCATCGGTCAAAAGGGCCATGCTGAATAAAGTGTCAAAACCAGATATGCAGGACAGGCCATGGAGAAACGGGAGCCTTGCTACGCTGATGGGCGGGATGTAAATTGGCAACAGCCACTCTGGAGAAGTGTACGGTGTGTCCTGAAATATCTACAAAGCTCAGCTTAGAGAGCATAGGGCACTTCCACTCATGGGCGTATAAATTGGGAACACTAAAAATCAGCAAGACACAGGCACCCCAAAGTTTAGGGCTGCTCTGTTGACAAGAACCTCCACTTCGTTACACCTTAAATATCCCAGGAAAGAGAAAAATGGATAAAGAAGTTGTGGTCCTTATGTACAATGGAATATCACTCAGCCATGAAATCAACGTCAAAAGGCTAGTAGCAGCATGATGAGTGGATTTAGGTACGACCATTCTAAGTGAAATAAGTCACACAGAAAAAGACACTTATCATAAGATATCACTTATAGAGGGAATGTAAAAACCGCTACCCTTGAACTGAATTACAAAACAGAACAGAGTCACACGTTTAGAAAACACACTATGGCTGCCTAACGGGAAAGGTGAGGTGGAGTGATGCATAAAACAAGGGTTTCAAATTAGCTCAGATACCGTTCCATAAACCCAATATGTAATAGACAAGACCTACTCCTTGCTCAGTGAACTGGACTCAACACCCCCTATTCACCGCCCAAGAATATATCTGACTAGCAAGAATCTTAAAACCTGTGTATTGACATCTCTCTGTAAGTCAGTCCAGTGGGTGTAAAGCGGCATAAACACAGCAGTGAAAAGCAGCTAAACCCCATTATAAAAATCAATTACTTTTAAAAACCCGTGAAACAAAGACAGTGAAAGAGAGAGAAATTCTGACAAAATTCGTTCAGGGGCTGTGATGCCACCTGGATTGACCATATCTAGACCCACAGCTGATTGAGACAGAAGGGTGGACACTCTTGGGGCTGAGAGTTTGGTTGAGTTTGGGTGAGCAAACGCAGACCCTTTAAAGTAATACTGCGGGGTACCCATCCCATGGGTCCCAAATCTCCAGGTTCAAGGGCATCTTCCTACATCGAAACCATGCATGAGAAACCCAGAAGAAGGTACACCGTGTGAACGGGAAAGGTTTGTAAAACGCACCTCATTTCTCATCTCCTTGTGCTCGGGTTCGCCATTCCAGCCGCTTTACTAGCAATCTCCCTCCTTGGAGAATCAGCACCTTTAACCTCCTGTTCCATACAGGTTGCAATTTGTCCTGAGGATGTACGGGAAGAGGGGGAACCAATGAGAGACTAGCTCTAGGTGCTGGGACCGGTACAGGTCACTCTATTTTCCCATCAGAAAGAAGAATTAACCACAGGCTCAGTCTGCCGCCTGGAACCAGAATAGGGCCTGAAGCAATCCTGCGCTTTTGCGGCTAACTCCCAAAAAAGTGAGTTGAAAAATGGAGCTCAGGGGCACTGCAATTCACAAACCTGCAGAGTTATAAATGTTAACTCTCGTCCACAAATAGATTGAGGGAAGGCAAAGAAGAGGATTTGAAAGCAAGGCAGAATTGCAGGAAAGAGATTTCAGGAGGTAGATTCGAATCGCCTTTAAAGCACAGGAAAAGCGGCAAAACCTCGACAATGATGCCATTGGCCAAAAAGGGCGTATGCGTTTTTTCCTGAATATATTCAGGAAAAAACGCATACGCCCTTTTTGGCCAACCAAGCAACCTGGAAAGGCAAATCAGCGCTACAAAGAAGTCTCGCTTCCCATCGGTCAAAAGGGCCATGCTGAATAAAGTGTCAAAACCAGAAATGCAGGACAGGCCATGGAGAAACGGGAGCCTTGCTACGCTGATGGGCGGGATGTAAATTGGCAACAGCCACTCTGGAGAAGTGTACGGTGTGTCCTGAAATATCTACAAAGCTCAGCTTAGAGAGCATAGGGCACTTCCACTCATGGGCGTATAAATTGGGAACACTAAAAATCAGCAAGACACAGGCACCCCAAAGTTTAGGGCTGCTCTGTTGACAAGAACCTCCACTTCGTTACACCTTAAATATCCCAGGAAAGAGAAAAATGGATAAAGAAGTTGTGGTCCTTATGTACAATGGAATATCACTCAGCCATGAAATCAACGTCAAAAGGCTAGTAGCAGCATGATGAGTGGATTTAGGTACGACGATTCTAAGTGAAATAAGTCACACAGAAAAAGACACTTATCATAAGATATCACTTATAGAGGGAATGTAAAAACCGCTACCCTTGAACTGAATTACAAAACAGAACAGAGTCACACGTTTAGAAAACACACTATGGCTGCCTAACGGGAAAGGTGAGGTGGAGTGATGCATAAAACAAGGGTTTCAAATTAGCTCAGATACCGTTCCATAAACCCAATATGTAATAGACAAGACCTACTCCTTGCTCAGTGAACTGGACTCAATACCCCCTATTCACCGCCCAAGAATATATCTGACTAGCAAGAATCTTAAAACCTGTGTATTGATATCTCTCTGTAAGTCAGTCAAGTGGGTGTAAAGCGGCATAAACACAGCAGTGAAAAGCAGCTAAACCCCATTATAAAAATCAATTACTTTTAAAAACCCGTGAAACAAAGACAGTGAAAGAGAGAGAAATTCTGACAAAATTCGTTCAGGGGCTGTGATGCCACCTGGATTGACCATATCTAGACCCACAGCTGATTGAGACAGAAGGGTGGACACTCTTGGGGCTGAGAGGTTGGGTGAATTTGGGTGAGCACACGCAGACCCTTTAAAGTAATACTGCGTGGTACCCATCCCATGGGTCCCAAATCTCCAGGTTCAAGGGCATCTTCCTACATCGAAACCATGCATGAGAAACCCAGAAGAAGGTACACCATGTGAACGGGAAAGGTTTGTAAAACGCACCTCATTTCTCATCTCCTTGTGCTCGGGTTCGCCATTCCAGCCGCTTTACTAGCAATCTCCCTCCTTGGAGAATCAGCACCTTTAACCTCCTGTTCCATACAGGTTTCAATTTGTCCTGAGGATGTACGCAAAGAGGGGGAACCAATGAGAGACTAGCTCTAGGTGCTGGGACCGGCACAGGTCACTCTATTTTCCCATCAGGAAGAAGAATTAACCACAGGCTCAGTCTGCCGCCTGGAACCAGAATAGGGCCTGAAGCAATCCGGCGCTTTTGCGGCCAGCTCCCAAAAAAGCGAGTTGAAAAATGGAGCTCAGGGGCACTGCAATTCACAAACCTGCAGAGTTATAAATGTTAACTCTCGTCCACAAATATATTGAGGGAAGGCAACGAAGAGGATTTGAAAGCAAGGCAGAATTGCAGGAAACAGATTTCAGGAGGTAGATTCGAATCGCCTTTAAAGCACAGGAAAAGCGGCAAAACCTCGACAATGATGCCCTTGGCCAAAAAGGGCGTATGCGTTTTTTCCTGAATGTGTTCAGGAAAAAACGCATACGCCCTTTTTGGCCAACCAAGCAACCTGGAAAGGCAAATCAGCGCTACAAAGAAGTCTCGCTTCCCATCGGTCAAAAGGGCCATGCTGAATAAAGTGTCAAAACCAGAAATGCAGGGCAGGCCATGGAGAAACGGGAGCCTTGCCACGCTGATGGGCGGGATGTAAATTGGCAACAGCCACTCTGGAGAAGTGTACGGTGTGTCCTGAAACATCTACAAAGCTCAGCTTAGAGAGCATAGGGCACTTCCACTCATGGGCGTATAAATTGGGAACACTAAAAATCAGCAAGACACAGGCACCCCAAAGTTTAGGGCTGCTCTGTTGACAAGAACCTCCACTTCGTTACACCTTAAATATCCCAGGAAAGAGAAAAATGGATAAAGAAGTTGTGGTCCTTATGTACAATGGAATATCACTCAGCCATGAAATCAACGTCAAAAGGCTAGTAGCAGCATGATGAGTGGATTTAGGTACGACCATTCTAAGTGAAATAAGTCACACAGAAAAAGACACTTATCATAAGATATCACTTATAGAGGGAATGTAAAAACCGCTACCCTTGAACTGAATTACAAAACAGAACAGAGTCACACGTTTAGAAAACACACTATGGCTGCCTAACGGGAAAGGTGAGGTGGAGTGATGCATAAAACAAGGGTTTCAAATTAGCTCAGATACCGTTCCATAAACCCAATATGTAATAGACAAGACCTACTCTTTGCTCAGTGAACTGGACTCAACACCCCCTATTCACCGCCCAAGAATATATCTGACTAGCAAGAATCTTAAAACCTGTGTAATGATATCTCTCTGTAAGTCAGTCAAGTGGGTGTAAAGCAGCATAAACACAGCAGTGAAAAGCAGCTAAACCCCATTATAAAAATCAATTGCTTTTAAAAACCCGTGAAACAAAGACAGTGAAAGAGAGAGAAATTCTGACAAAATTCGTTCAGAGGCTGTGATGCCACCTGGATTGACCATATCTAGACCCACAGCTGATTGAGACAGAAGGGTGGACACTCTTGGGGTGAGAGGTTGGGTGAGTTTGGGTGAGCAAACGCAGACCCTTTAAAGTAATACTGCGTGGTACCCATCCCATGGGTCCCAAATCTCCAGGTTCAAGGGCATCTTCCTACATCGAAACCATGCATGAGAAACCCAGAAGAAGGTACACCATGTGAACGGGAAAGGTTTGTAAAACGCACCTCATTTCTCATCTCCTTGTGCTCGGGTTCGCCATTCCAGCCGCTTTACTAGCAATCTCCCTCCTTGGAGAATCAGCACCTTTAACCTCCTGTTCCATACAGGTTTCAATTTGTCCTGAGGATGTACGCAAAGAGGGGGAACCAATGAGAGACTAGCTCTAGGTGCTGGGACCGGCACAGGTCACTCTATTTTCCCATCAGGAAGAAGAATTAACCACAGGCTCAGTCTGCCGCCTGGAACCAGAATAGTGCCTGAAGCAATCCGGCGCTTTTGCGGCCAGCTCCCAAAAAAGCGAGTTGAAAAATGGAGCTCAGGGGCACTGCAATTCACAAACCTGCAGAGTTATAAATGTTAACTCTCGTCCACAAATATATTGAGGGAAGGCAACGAAGAGGATTTGAAAGCAAGGCAGAATTGCAGGAAAGAGATTTCAGGAGGTAGATTCGAATCGCCTTTAAAGCACAGGAAAAGCGGCAAAACCTCGACAATGATGCCCTTGGCCAAAAAGGGCGTATGCGTTTTTTCCTGAATATATTCAGGAAAAAACGCATACGCCCTTTTTGGCCAACCAAGCAACCTGGAAAGGCAAATCAGCGCTACAAAGAAGTCTCGCTTCCCATCGGTCAAAAGGGCCATGCTGAATAAAGTGTCAAAACCAGAAATGCAGGACAGGCCATGGAGAAACGGGAGCCTTGCTACGCTGATGGGCGGGATGTAAATTGGCAACAGCCACTCTGGAGAAGTGTACGGTGTGTCCTGAAATATCTACAAAGCTCAGCTTAGAGAGCATAGGGCACTTCCACTCATGGGCGTATAAATTGGGAACACTAAAAATCAGCAAGACACAGGCACCCCAAAGTTTAGGGCTGCTCTGTTGACAAGAACCTCCACTTCGTTACACCTTAAATATCCCAGGAAAGAGAAAAATGGATAAAGAAGTTGTGGTCCTTATGTACAATGGAATATCACTCAGCCATGAAATCAACGTCAAAAGGCTAGTAGCAGCATGATGAGTGGATTTAGGTACGACGATTCTAAGTGAAATAAGTCACACAGAAAAAGACACTTATCATAAGATATCACTTATAGAGGGAATGTAAAAACCGCTACCCTTGAACTGAATTACAAAACAGAACAGAGTCACACGTTTAGAAAACACACTATGGCTGCCTAACGGGAAAGGTGAGGTGGAGTGATGCATAAAACAAGGGTTTCAAATTAGCTCAGATACCGTTCCATAAACCCAATATGTAATAGACAAGACCTACTCCTTGCTCAGTGAACTGGACTCAATACCCCCTATTCACCGCCCAAGAATATATCTGACTAGCAAGAATCTTAAAACCTGTGTATTGATATCTCTCTGTAAGTCAGTCCAGTGGGTGTAAAGCGGCATAAACACAGCAGTGAAAAGCAGCTAAACCCCATTATAAAAATCAATTACTTTTAAAAACCCGTGAAACAAAGACAGTGAAAGAGAGAGAAATTCTGACAAAATTCGTTCAGGGGCTGTGATGCCACCTGGATTGACCATATCTAGACCCACAGCTGATTGAGACAGAAGGGTGGACACTCTTGGGGCTGAGAGTTTGGTTGAGTTTGGGTGAGCAAACGCAGACCCTTTAAAGTAATACTGCGGGGTACCCATCCCATGGGTCCCAAATCTCCAGGTTCAAGGGCATCTTCCTACATCGAAACCATGCATGAGAAACCCAGAAGAAGGTACACCGTGTGAACGGGAAAGGTTTGTAAAACGCACCTCATTTCTCATCTCCTTGTGCTCGGGTTCGCCATTCCAGCCGCTTTACTAGCAATCTCCCTCCTTGGAGAATCAGCACCTTTAACCTCCTGTTCCATACAGGTTGCAATTTGTCCTGAGGATGTACGGGAAGAGGGGGAACCAATGAGAGACTAGCTCTAGGTGCTGGGACCGGTACAGGTCACTCTATTTTCCCATCAGAAAGAAGAATTAACCACAGGCTCAGTCTGCCGCCTGGAACCAGAATAGGGCCTGAAGCAATCCTGCGCTTTTGCGGCTAACTCCCAAAAAAGTGAGTTGAAAAATGGAGCTCAGGGGCACTGCAATTCACAAACCTGCAGAGTTATAAATGTTAACTCTCGTCCACAAATAGATTGAGGGAAGGCAAAGAAGAGGATTTGAAAGCAAGGCAGAATTGCAGGAAAGAGATTTCAGGAGGTAGATTCGAATCGCCTTTAAAGCACAGGAAAAGCGGCAAAACCTCGACAATGATGCCATTGGCCAAAAAGGGCGTATGCGTTTTTTCCTGAATATATTCAGGAAAAAACGCATACGCCCTTTTTGGCCAACCAAGCAACCTGGAAAGGCAAATCAGCGCTACAAAGAAGTCTCGCTTCCCATCGGTCAAAAGGGCCATGCTGAATAAAGTGTCAAAACCAGAAATGCAGGACAGGCCATGGAGAAACGGGAGCCTTGCTACGCTGATGGGCGGGATGTAAATTGGCAACAGCCACTCTGGAGAAGTGTACGGTGTGTCCTGAAATATCTACAAAGCTCAGCTTAGAGAGCATAGGGCACTTCCACTCATGGGCGTATAAATTGGGAACACTAAAAATCAGCAAGACACAGGCACCCCAAAGTTTAGGGCTGCTCTGTTGACAAGAACCTCCACTTCGTTACACCTTAAATATCCCAGGAAAGAGAAAAATGGATAAAGAAGTTGTGGTCCTTATGTACAATGGAATATCACTCAGCCATGAAATCAACGTCAAAAGGCTAGTAGCAGCATGATGAGTGGATTTAGGTACGACGATTCTAAGTGAAATAAGTCACACAGAAAAAGACACTTATCATAAGATATCACTTATAGAGGGAATGTAAAAACCGCTACCCTTGAACTGAATTACAAAACAGAACAGAGTCACACGTTTAGAAAACACACTATGGCTGCCTAACGGGAAAGGTGAGGTGGAGTGATGCATAAAACAAGGGTTTCAAATTAGCTCAGATACCGTTCCATAAACCCAATATGTAATAGACAAGACCTACTCCTTGCTCAGTGAACTGGACTCAATACCCCCTATTCACCGCCCAAGAATATATCTGACTAGCAAGAATCTTAAAACCTGTGTATTGATATCTCTCTGTAAGTCAGTCAAGTGGGTGTAAAGCGGCATAAACACAGCAGTGAAAAGCAGCTAAACCCCATTATAAAAATCAATTACTTTTAAAAACCCGTGAAACAAAGACAGTGAAAGAGAGAGAAATTCTGACAAAATTCGTTCAGGGGCTGTGATGCCACCTGGATTGACCATATCTAGACCCACAGCTGATTGAGACAGAAGGGTGGACACTCTTGGGGCTGAGAGGTTGGGTGAATTTGGGTGAGCACACGCAGACCCTTTAAAGTAATACTGCGTGGTACCCATCCCATGGGTCCCAAATCTCCAGGTTCAAGGGCATCTTCCTACATCGAAACCATGCATGAGAAACCCAGAAGAAGGTACACCATGTGAACGGGAAAGGTTTGTAAAACGCACCTCATTTCTCATCTCCTTGTGCTCGGGTTCGCCATTCCAGCCGCTTTACTAGCAATCTCCCTCCTTGGAGAATCAGCACCTTTAACCTCCTGTTCCATACAGGTTTCAATTTGTCCTGAGGATGTACGCAAAGAGGGGGAACCAATGAGAGACTAGCTCTAGGTGCTGGGACCGGCACAGGTCACTCTATTTTCCCATCAGGAAGAAGAATTAACCACAGGCTCAGTCTGCCGCCTGGAACCAGAATAGGGCCTGAAGCAATCCGGCGCTTTTGCGGCCAGCTCCCAAAAAAGCGAGTTGAAAAATGGAGCTCAGGGGCACTGCAATTCACAAACCTGCAGAGTTATAAATGTTAACTCTCGTCCACAAATATATTGAGGGAAGGCAACGAAGAGGATTTGAAAGCAAGGCAGAATTGCAGGAAACAGATTTCAGGAGGTAGATTCGAATCGCCTTTAAAGCACAGGAAAAGCGGCAAAACCTCGACAATGATGCCCTTGGCCAAAAAGGGCGTATGCGTTTTTTCCTGAATGTGTTCAGGAAAAAACGCATACGCCCTTTTTGGCCAACCAAGCAACCTGGAAAGGCAAATCAGCGCTACAAAGAAGTCTCGCTTCCCATCGGTCAAAAGGGCCATGCTGAATAAAGTGTCAAAACCAGAAATGCAGGGCAGGCCATGGAGAAACGGGAGCCTTGCCACGCTGATGGGCGGGATGTAAATTGGCAACAGCCACTCTGGAGAAGTGTACGGTGTGTCCTGAAACATCTACAAAGCTCAGCTTAGAGAGCATAGGGCACTTCCACTCATGGGCGTATAAATTGGGAACACTAAAAATCAGCAAGAAACAGGCACCCCAAAGTTTAGGGCTGCTCTGTTGACAAGAACCTCCACTTCGTTACACCTTAAATATCCCAGGAAAGAGAAAAATGGATAAAGAAGTTGTGGTCCTTATGTACAATGGAATATCACTCAGCCATGAAATCAACGTCAAAAGGCTAGTAGCAGCATGATGAGTGGATTTAGGTACGACCATTCTAAGTGAAATAAGTCACACAGAAAAAGACACTTATCATAAGATATCACTTATAGAGGGAATGTAAAAACCGCTACCCTTGAACTGAATTACAAAACAGAACAGAGTCACACGTTTAGAAAACACACTATGGCTGCCTAACGGGAAAGGTGAGGTGGAGTGATGCATAAAACAAGGGTTTCAAATTAGCTCAGATACCGTTCCATAAACCCAATATGTAATAGACAAGACCTACTCTTTGCTCAGTGAACTGGACTCAACACCCCCTATTCACCGCCCAAGAATATATCTGACTAGCAAGAATCTTAAAACCTGTGTAATGATATCTCTCTGTAAGTCAGTCAAGTGGGTGTAAAGCGGCATAAACACAGCAGTGAAAAGCAGCTAAACCCCATTATAAAAATCAATTGCTTTTAAAAACCCGTGAAACAAAGACAGTGAAAGAGAGAGAAATTCTGACAAAATTCGTTCAGAGGCTGTGATGCCACCTGGATTGACCATATCTAGACCCACAGCTGATTGAGACAGAAGGGTGGACACTCTTGGGGCTGAGAGGTTGGGTGAGTTTGGGTGAGCAAACGCAGACCCTTTAAAGTAATACTGCGTGGTACCCATCCCATGGGTCCCAAATCTCCAGGTTCAAGGGCATCTTCCTACATCGAAACCATGCATGAGAAACCCAGAAGAAGGTACACCATGTGAACGGGAAAGGTTTGTAAAACGCACCTCATTTCTCATCTCCTTGTGCTCGGGTTCGCCATTCCAGCCGCTTTACTAGCAATCTCCCTCCTTGGAGAATCAGCACCTTTAACCTCCTGTTCCATACAGGTTTCAATTTGTCCTGAGGATGTACGGAAAGAGGGGGAACCAATGAGAGACTAGCTCTAGGTGCTGGGACCGGCACAGGTCACTCTATTTTCCCATCAGGAAGAAGAATTAACCACAGGCTCAGTCTGCCGCCTGGAACCAGAATAGGGCCTGAAGCAATCCGGCGCTTTTGCGGCCAGCTCCCAAAAAAGCGAGTTGAAAAATGGAGCTCAGGGGCACTGCAATTCACAAACCTGCAGAGTTATAAATGTTAACTCTCGTCCACAAATATATTGAGGGAAGGCAACGAAGAGGATTTGAAAGCAAGGCAGAATTGCAGGAAAGAGATTTCAGGAGGTAGATTCGAATCGCCTTTAAAGCACAGGAAAAGCGGCAAAACCTCGACAATGATGCCCTTGGCCAAAAAGGGCGAATGCGTTTTTTCCTGAATATATTCAGGAAAAAACGCATACGCCCTTTTTGGCCAACCAAGCAACCTGGAAAGGCAAATCAGCGCTACAAAGAAGTCTCGCTTCCCATCGGTCAAAAGGGCCATGCTGAATAAAGTGTCAAAACCAGAAATGCAGGACAGGCCATGGAGAAACGGGAGCCTTGCTACGCTGATGGGCGGGATGTAAATTGGCAACAGCCACTCTGGAGAAGTGTACGGTGTGTCCTGAAATATCTACAAAGCTCAGCTTAGAGAGCATAGGGCACTTCCACTCATGGGCGTATAAATTGGGAACACTAAAAATCAGCAAGACACAGGCACCCCAAAGTTTAGGGCTGCTCTGTTGACAAGAACCTCCACTTCGTTACACCTTAAATATCCCAGGAAAGAGAAAAATGGATAAAGAAGTTGTGGTCCTTATGTACAATGGAATATCACTCAGCCATGAAATCAACGTCAAAAGGCTAGTAGCAGCATGATGAGTGGATTTAGGTACGACGATTCTAAGTGAAATAAGTCACACAGAAAAAGACACTTATCATAAGATATCACTTATAGAGGGAATGTAAAAACCGCTACCCTTGAACTGAATTACAAAACAGAACAGAGTCACACGTTTAGAAAACACACTATGGCTGCCTAACGGGAAAGGTGAGGTGGAGTGATGCATAAAACAAGGGTTTCAAATTAGCTCAGATACCGTTCCATAAACCCAATATGTAATAGACAAGACCTACTCCTTGCTCAGTGAACTGGACTCAATACCCCCTATTCACCGCCCAAGAATATATCTGACTAGCAAGAATCTTAAAACCTGTGTATTGATATCTCTCTGTAAGTCAGTCAAGTGGGTGTAAAGCGGCATAAACACAGCAGTGAAAAGCAGCTAAACCCCATTATAAAAATCAATTACTTTTAAAAACCCGTGAAACAAAGACAGTGAAAGAGAGAGAAATTCTGACAAAATTCGTTCAGGGGCTGTGATGCCACCTGGATTGACCATATCTAGACCCACAGCTGATTGAGACAGAAGGGTGGACACTCTTGGGGCTGAGAGGTTGGGTGAATTTGGGTGAGCACACGCAGACCCTTTAAAGTAATACTGCGTGGTACCCATCCCATGGGTCCCAAATCTCCAGGTTCAAGGGCATCTTCCTACATCGAAACCATGCATGAGAAACCCAGAAGAAGGTACACCATGTGAACGGGAAAGGTTTGTAAAACGCACCTCATTTCTCATCTCCTTGTGCTCGGGTTCGCCATTCCAGCCGCTTTACTAGCAATCTCCCTCCTTGGAGAATCAGCACCTTTAACCTCCTGTTCCATACAGGTTTCAATTTGTCCTGAGGATGTACGCAAAGAGGGGGAACCAATGAGAGACTAGCTCTAGGTGCTGGGACCGGCACAGGTCACTCTATTTTCCCATCAGGAAGAAGAATTAACCACAGGCTCAGTCTGCCGCCTGGAACCAGAATAGGGCCTGAAGCAATCCGGCGCTTTTGCGGCCAGCTCCCAAAAAAGCGAGTTGAAAAATGGAGCTCAGGGGCACTGCAATTCACAAACCTGCAGAGTTATAAATGTTAACTCTCGTCCACAAATATATTGAGGGAAGGCAACGAAGAGGATTTGAAAGCAAGGCAGAATTGCAGGAAACAGATTTCAGGAGGTAGATTCGAATCGCCTTTAAAGCACAGGAAAAGCGGCAAAACCTCGACAATGATGCCCTTGGCCAAAAAGGGCGTATGCGTTTTTTCCTGAATGTGTTCAGGAAAAAACGCATACGCCCTTTTTGGCCAACCAAGCAACCTGGAAAGGCAAATCAGCGCTACAAAGAAGTCTCGCTTCCCATCGGTCAAAAGGGCCATGCTGAATAAAGTGTCAAAACCAGAAATGCAGGGCAGGCCATGGAGAAACGGGAGCCTTGCCACGCTGATGGGCGGGATGTAAATTGGCAACAGCCACTCTGGAGAAGTGTACGGTGTGTCCTGAAACATCTACAAAGCTCAGCTTAGAGAGCATAGGGCACTTCCACTCATGGGCGTATAAATTGGGAACACTAAAAATCAGCAAGAAACAGGCACCCCAAAGTTTAGGGCTGCTCTGTTGACAAGAACCTCCACTTCGTTACACCTTAAATATCCCAGGAAAGAGAAAAATGGATAAAGAAGTTGTGGTCCTTATGTACAATGGAATATCACTCAGCCATGAAATCAACGTCAAAAGGCTAGTAGCAGCATGATGAGTGGATTTAGGTACGACCATTCTAAGTGAAATAAGTCACACAGAAAAAGACACTTATCATAAGATATCACTTATAGAGGGAATGTAAAAACCGCTACCCTTGAACTGAATTACAAAACAGAACAGAGTCACACGTTTAGAAAACACACTATGGCTGCCTAACGGGAAAGGTGAGGTGGAGTGATGCATAAAACAAGGGTTTCAAATTAGCTCAGATACCGTTCCATAAACCCAATATGTAATAGACAAGACCTACTCTTTGCTCAGTGAACTGGACTCAACACCCCCTATTCACCGCCCAAGAATATATCTGACTAGCAAGAATCTTAAAACCTGTGTAATGATATCTCTCTGTAAGTCAGTCAAGTGGGTGTAAAGCGGCATAAACACAGCAGTGAAAAGCAGCTAAACCCCATTATAAAAATCAATTGCTTTTAAAAACCCGTGAAACAAAGACAGTGAAAGAGAGAGAAATTCTGACAAAATTCGTTCAGAGGCTGTGATGCCACCTGGATTGACCATATCTAGACCCACAGCTGATTGAGACAGAAGGGTGGACACTCTTGGGGCTGAGAGGTTGGGTGAGTTTGGGTGAGCAAACGCAGACCCTTTAAAGTAATACTGCGTGGTACCCATCCCATGGGTCCCAAATCTCCAGGTTCAAGGGCATCTTCCTACATCGAAACCATGCATGAGAAACCCAGAAGAAGGTACACCATGTGAACGGGAAAGGTTTGTAAAACGCACCTCATTTCTCATCTCCTTGTGCTCGGGTTCGCCATTCCAGCCGCTTTACTAGCAATCTCCCTCCTTGGAGAATCAGCACCTTTAACCTCCTGTTCCATACAGGTTTCAATTTGTCCTGAGGATGTACGGAACGAGGGGGAACCAATGAGAGACTAGCTCTAGGTGCTGGGACCGGCACAGGTCACTCTATTTTCCCATCAGGAAGAAGAATTAACCACAGGCTCAGTCTGCCGCCTGGAACCAGAATAGGGCCTGAAGCAATCCGGCGCTTTTGCGGCCAGCTCCCAAAAAAGCGAGTTGAAAAATGGAGCTCAGGGGCACTGCAATTCACAAACCTGCAGAGTTATAAATGTTAACTCTCGTCCACAAATATATTGAGGGAAGGCAACGAAGAGGATTTGAAAGCAAGGCAGAATTGCAGGAAAGAGATTTCAGGAGGTAGATTCGAATCGCCTTTAAAGCACAGGAAAAGCGGCAAATCCTCGACAATGATGCCCTTGGCCAAAAAGGGCGTATGCGTTTTTTCCTGAATGTGTTCAGGAAAAAACGCATACGCCCTTTTTGGCCAACCAAGCAACCTGGAAAGGCAAATCAGCGCTACAAAGAAGTCTCGCTTCCCATCGGTCAAAAGGGCCATGCTGAATAAAGTGTCAAAACCAGAAATGCAGGGCAGGCCATGGAGAAACGGGAGCCTTGCCACGCTGATGGGCGGGATGTAAATTGGCAACAGCCACTCTGGAGAAGTGTACGGTGTGTCCTGAAACATCTACAAAGCTCAGCTTAGAGAGCATAGGGCACTTCCACTCATGGGCGTATAAATTGGGAACACTAAAAATCAGCAAGAAACAGGCACCCCAAAGTTTAGGGCTGCTCTGTTGACAAGAACCTCCACTTCGTTACACCTTAAATATCCCAGGAAAGAGAAAAATGGATAAAGAAGTTGTGGTCCTTATGTACAATGGAATATCACTCAGCCATGAAATCAACGTCAAAAGGCTAGTAGCAGCATGATGAGTGGATTTAGGTACGACCATTCTAAGTGAAATAAGTCACACAGAAAAAGACACTTATCATAAGATATCACTTATAGAGGGAATGTAAAAACCGCTACCCTTGAACTGAATTACAAAACAGAACAGAGTCACACGTTTAGAAAACACACTATGGCTGCCTAACGGGAAAGGTGAGGTGGAGTGATGCATAAAACAAGGGTTTCAAATTAGCTCAGATACCGTTCCATAAACCCAATATGTAATAGACAAGACCTACTCTTTGCTCAGTGAACTGGACTCAACACCCCCTATTCACCGCCCAAGAATATATCTGACTAGCAAGAATCTTAAAACCTGTGTAATGATATCTCTCTGTAAGTCAGTCAAGTGGGTGTAAAGCGGCATAAACACAGCAGTGAAAAGCAGCTAAACCCCATTATAAAAATCAATTGCTTTTAAAAACCCGTGAAACAAAGACAGTGAAAGAGAGAGAAATTCTGACAAAATTCGTTCAGAGGCTGTGATGCCACCTGGATTGACCATATCTAGACCCACAGCTGATTGAGACAGAAGGGTGGACACTCTTGGGGCTGAGAGGTTGGGTGAGTTTGGGTGAGCAAACGCAGACCCTTTAAAGTAATACTGCGTGGTACCCATCCCATGGGTCCCAAATCTCCAGGTTCAAGGGCATCTTCCTACATCGAAACCATGCATGAGAAACCCAGAAGAAGGTACACCATGTGAACGGGAAAGGTTTGTAAAACGCACCTCATTTCTCATCTCCTTGTGCTCGGGTTCGCCATTCCAGCCGCTTTACTAGCAATCTCCCTCCTTGGAGAATCAGCACCTTTAACCTCCTGTTCCATACAGGTTTCAATTTGTCCTGAGGATGTACGGAAAGAGGGGGAACCAATGAGAGACTAGCTCTAGGTGCTGGGACCGGCACAGGTCACTCTATTTTCCCATCAGGAAGAAGAATTAACCACAGGCTCAGTCTGCCGCCTGGAACCAGAATAGGGCCTGAAGCAATCCGGCGCTTTTGCGGCCAGCTCCCAAAAAAGCGAGTTGAAAAATGGAGCTCAGGGGCACTGCAATTCACAAACCTGCAGAGTTATAAATGTTAACTCTCGTCCACAAATATATTGAGGGAAGGCAACGAAGAGGATTTGAAAGCAAGGCAGAATTGCAGGAAAGAGATTTCAGGAGGTAGATTCGAATCGCCTTTAAAGCACAGGAAAAGCGGCAAAACCTCGACAATGATGCCCTTGGCCAAAAAGGGCGAATGCGTTTTTTCCTGAATATATTCAGGAAAAAACGCATACGCCCTTTTTGGCCAACCAAGCAACCTGGAAAGGCAAATCAGCGCTACAAAGAAGTCTCGCTTCCCATCGGTCAAAAGGGCCATGCTGAATAAAGTGTCAAAACCAGAAATGCAGGACAGGCCATGGAGAAACGGGAGCCTTGCTACGCTGATGGGCGGGATGTAAATTGGCAACAGCCACTCTGGAGAAGTGTACGGTGTGTCCTGAAATATCTACAAAGCTCAGCTTAGAGAGCATAGGGCACTTCCACTCATGGGCGTATAAATTGGGAACACTAAAAATCAGCAAGACACAGGCACCCCAAAGTTTAGGGCTGCTCTGTTGACAAGAACCTCCACTTCGTTACACCTTAAATATCCCAGGAAAGAGAAAAATGGATAAAGAAGTTGTGGTCCTTATGTACAATGGAATATCACTCAGCCATGAAATCAACGTCAAAAGGCTAGTAGCAGCATGATGAGTGGATTTAGGTACGACGATTCTAAGTGAAATAAGTCACACAGAAAAAGACACTTATCATAAGATATCACTTATAGAGGGAATGTAAAAACCGCTACCCTTGAACTGAATTACAAAACAGAACAGAGTCACACGTTTAGAAAACACACTATGGCTGCCTAACGGGAAAGGTGAGGTGGAGTGATGCATAAAACAAGGGTTTCAAATTAGCTCAGATACCGTTCCATAAACCCAATATGTAATAGACAAGACCTACTCCTTGCTCAGTGAACTGGACTCAATACCCCCTATTCACCGCCCAAGAATATATCTGACTAGCAAGAATCTTAAAACCTGTGTATTGATATCTCTCTGTAAGTCAGTCAAGTGGGTGTAAAGCGGCATAAACACAGCAGTGAAAAGCAGCTAAACCCCATTATAAAAATCAATTACTTTTAAAAACCCGTGAAACAAAGACAGTGAAAGAGAGAGAAATTCTGACAAAATTCGTTCAGGGGCTGTGATGCCACCTGGATTGACCATATCTAGACCCACAGCTGATTGAGACAGAAGGGTGGACACTCTTGGGGCTGAGAGGTTGGGTGAATTTGGGTGAGCACACGCAGACCCTTTAAAGTAATACTGCGTGGTACCCATCCCATGGGTCCCAAATCTCCAGGTTCAAGGGCATCTTCCTACATCGAAACCATGCATGAGAAACCCAGAAGAAGGTACACCATGTGAACGGGAAAGGTTTGTAAAACGCACCTCATTTCTCATCTCCTTGTGCTCGGGTTCGCCATTCCAGCCGCTTTACTAGCAATCTCCCTCCTTGGAGAATCAGCACCTTTAACCTCCTGTTCCATACAGGTTTCAATTTGTCCTGAGGATGTACGCAAAGAGGGGGAACCAATGAGAGACTAGCTCTAGGTGCTGGGACCGGCACAGGTCACTCTATTTTCCCATCAGGAAGAAGAATTAACCACAGGCTCAGTCTGCCGCCTGGAACCAGAATAGGGCCTGAAGCAATCCGGCGCTTTTGCGGCCAGCTCCCAAAAAAGCGAGTTGAAAAATGGAGCTCAGGGGCACTGCAATTCACAAACCTGCAGAGTTATAAATGTTAACTCTCGTCCACAAATATATTGAGGGAAGGCAACGAAGAGGATTTGAAAGCAAGGCAGAATTGCAGGAAACAGATTTCAGGAGGTAGATTCGAATCGCCTTTAAAGCACAGGAAAAGCGGCAAAACCTCGACAATGATGCCCTTGGCCAAAAAGGGCGTATGCGTTTTTTCCTGAATGTGTTCAGGAAAAAACGCATACGCCCTTTTTGGCCAACCAAGCAACCTGGAAAGGCAAATCAGCGCTACAAAGAAGTCTCGCTTCCCATCGGTCAAAAGGGCCATGCTGAATAAAGTGTCAAAACCAGAAATGCAGGGCAGGCCATGGAGAAACGGGAGCCTTGCCACGCTGATGGGCGGGATGTAAATTGGCAACAGCCACTCTGGAGAAGTGTACGGTGTGTCCTGAAACATCTACAAAGCTCAGCTTAGAGAGCATAGGGCACTTCCACTCATGGGCGTATAAATTGGGAACACTAAAAATCAGCAAGAAACAGGCACCCCAAAGTTTAGGGCTGCTCTGTTGACAAGAACCTCCACTTCGTTACACCTTAAATATCCCAGGAAAGAGAAAAATGGATAAAGAAGTTGTGGTCCTTATGTACAATGGAATATCACTCAGCCATGAAATCAACGTCAAAAGGCTAGTAGCAGCATGATGAGTGGATTTAGGTACGACCATTCTAAGTGAAATAAGTCACACAGAAAAAGACACTTATCATAAGATATCACTTATAGAGGGAATGTAAAAACCGCTACCCTTGAACTGAATTACAAAACAGAACAGAGTCACACGTTTAGAAAACACACTATGGCTGCCTAACGGGAAAGGTGAGGTGGAGTGATGCATAAAACAAGGGTTTCAAATTAGCTCAGATACCGTTCCATAAACCCAATATGTAATAGACAAGACCTACTCTTTGCTCAGTGAACTGGACTCAACACCCCCTATTCACCGCCCAAGAATATATCTGACTAGCAAGAATCTTAAAACCTGTGTAATGATATCTCTCTGTAAGTCAGTCAAGTGGGTGTAAAGCGGCATAAACACAGCAGTGAAAAGCAGCTAAACCCCATTATAAAAATCAATTGCTTTTAAAAACCCGTGAAACAAAGACAGTGAAAGAGAGAGAAATTCTGACAAAATTCGTTCAGAGGCTGTGATGCCACCTGGATTGACCATATCTAGACCCACAGCTGATTGAGACAGAAGGGTGGACACTCTTGGGGCTGAGAGGTTGGGTGAGTTTGGGTGAGCAAACGCAGACCCTTTAAAGTAATACTGCGTGGTACCCATCCCATGGGTCCCAAATCTCCAGGTTCAAGGGCATCTTCCTACATCGAAACCATGCATGAGAAACCCAGAAGAAGGTACACCATGTGAACGGGAAAGGTTTGTAAAACGCACCTCATTTCTCATCTCCTTGTGCTCGGGTTCGCCATTCCAGCCGCTTTACTAGCAATCTCCCTCCTTGGAGAATCAGCACCTTTAACCTCCTGTTCCATACAGGTTTCAATTTGTCCTGAGGATGTACGGAACGAGGGGGAACCAATGAGAGACTAGCTCTAGGTGCTGGGACCGGCACAGGTCACTCTATTTTCCCATCAGGAAGAAGAATTAACCACAGGCTCAGTCTGCCGCCTGGAACCAGAATAGGGCCTGAAGCAATCCGGCGCTTTTGCGGCCAGCTCCCAAAAAAGCGAGTTGAAAAATGGAGCTCAGGGGCACTGCAATTCACAAACCTGCAGAGTTATAAATGTTAACTCTCGTCCACAAATATATTGAGGGAAGGCAACGAAGAGGATTTGAAAGCAAGGCAGAATTGCAGGAAAGAGATTTCAGGAGGTAGATTCGAATCGCCTTTAAAGCACAGGAAAAGCGGCAAATCCTCGACAATGATGCCCTTGGCCAAAAAGGGCGTATGCGTTTTTTCCTGAATATATTCAGGAAAAAACGCATACGCCCTTTTTGGCCAACCAAGCAACCTGGAAAGGCAAATCAGCGCTACAAAGAAGTCTCGCTTCCCATCGGTCAAAAGGGCCATGCTGAATAAAGTGTCAAAACCAGAAATGCAGGGCAGGCCATGGAGAAACGGGAGCCTTGCTACGCTGATGGGCGGGATGTAAATTGGCAACAGCCACTCTGGAGAAGTGTACGGTGTGTCCTGAAACATCTACAAAGCTCAGCTTAGAGAGCATAGGGCACTTCCACTCATGCGCGTATAAATTGGGAACACTAAAAATCAGCAAGACACAGGCACCCCAAAGTTTAGGGCTGCTCTGTTGACAAGAACCTCCACTTCGTTACACCTTAAATATCCCAGGAAAGAGAAAAATGGATAAAGAAGTTGTGGTCCTTATGTACAATGGAATATCACTCAGCCATGAAATCAACGTCAAAAGGCTAGTAGCAGCATGATGAGTGGATTTAGGTACGACCATTCTAAGTGAAATAAGTCACACAGAAAAAGACACTTATCATAAGATATCACTTATAGAGGGAATGTAAAAACCGCTACCCTTGAACTGAATTACAAAACAGAACAGAGTCACACGTTTAGAAAACACACTATGGCTGCCTAACGGGAAAGGTGAGGTGGAGTGATGCATAAAACAAGGGTTTCAAATTAGCTCAGATACCGTTCCATATACCCAATATGTAATAGACAAGACCTACTCCTTGCTCAGTGAACTGGACTCAACACCCCCTATTCACCGCCCAAGAATATATCTGACTAGCAAGAATCTTAAAACCTGTGTATTGACATCTCTCTGTAAGTCAGTCAAGTGGGTGTAAAGCGGCATAAACACAGCAGTGAAAAGCAGCTAAACCCCATTATAAAAATCAATTACTTTTAAAAACCCGTGAAACAAAGACAGTGAAAGAGAGAGAAATTCTGACAAAATTCGTTCAGGGGCTGTGATGCCACCTGGATTGACCATATCTAGACCCACAGCTGATTGAGACAGAAGGGTGGACACTCTTGGGGCTGAGAGTTTGGTTGAGTTTGGGTGAGCAAACGCAGACCCTTTAAAGTAATACTGCGGGGTACCCATCCCATGGGTCCCAAATCTCCAGGTTCAAGGGCATCTTCCTACATCGAAACCATGCATGAGAAACCCAGAAGAAGGTACACCGTGTGAACGGGAAAGGTTTGTAAAACGCACCTCATTTCTCATCTCCTTGTGCTCGGGTTCGCCATTCCAGCCGCTTTACTAGCAATCTCCCTCCTTGGAGAATCAGCACCTTTAACCTCCTGTTCCATACAGGTTGCAATTTGTCCTGAGGATGTACGGGAAGAGGGGGAACCAATGAGAGACTAGCTCTAGGTGCTGGGACCGGTACAGGTCACTCTATTTTCCCATCAGGAAGAAGAATTAACCACAGGCTCAGTCTGCCGCCTGGAACCAGAATAGGGCCTGAAGCAATCCTGCGCTTTTGCGGCTAACTCCCAAAAAAGTGAGTTGAAAAATGGAGCTCAGGGGCACTGCAATTCACAAACCTGCAGAGTTATAAATGTTAACTCTCGTCCACAAATAGATTGAGGGAAGGCAAAGAGGAGGATTTGAAAGCAAGGCAGAATTGCAGGAAAGAGATTTCAGGAGGTAGATTCGAATCGCCTTTAAAGCACAGGAAAAGCGGCAAAACCTCGACAATGATGCCCTTGGCCAAAAAGGGCGTATGCGTTTTTTCCTGAATATATTCAGGAAAAAACGCATACGCCCTTTTTGGCCAACCAAGCAACCTGGAAAGGCAAATCAGCGCTACAAAGAAGTCTCGCTTCCCATCGGTCAAAAGGGCCATGCTGAATAAAGTGTCAAAACCAGAAATGCAGGACAGGCCATGGAGAAACGGGAGCCTTGCTACGCTGATGGGCGGGATGTAAATTGGCAACAGCCACTCTGGAGAAGTGTACGGTGTGTCCTGAAATATCTACAAAGCTCAGCTTAGAGAGCATAGGGCACTTCCACTCATGGGCGTATAAATTGGGAACACTAAAAATCAGCAAGACACAGGCACCCCAAAGTTTAGGGCTGCTCTGTTGACAAGAACCTCCACTTCGTTACACCTTAAATATCCCAGGAAAGAGAAAAATGGATAAAGAAGTTGTGGTCCTTATGTACAATGGAATATCACTCAGCCATGAAATCAACGTCAAAAGGCTAGTAGCAGCATGATGAGTGGATTTAGGTACGACGATTCTAAGTGAAATAAGTCACACAGAAAAAGACACTTATCATAAGATATCACTTATAGAGGGAATGTAAAAACCGCTACCCTTGAACTGAATTACAAAACAGAACAGAGTCACACGTTTAGAAAACACACTATGGCTGCCTAACGGGAAAGGTGAGGTGGAGTGATGCATAAAACAAGGGTTTCAAATTAGCTCAGATACCGTTCCATAAACCCAATATGTAATAGACAAGACCTACTCCTTGCTCAGTGAACTGGACTCAATACCCCCTATTCACCGCCCAAGAATATATCTGACTAGCAAGAATCTTAAAACCTGTGTATTGATATCTCTCTGTAAGTCAGTCAAGTGGGTGTAAAGCGGCATAAACACAGCAGTGAAAAGCAGCTAAACCCCATTATAAAAATCAATTACTTTTAAAAACCCGTGAAACAAAGACAGTGAAAGAGAGAGAAATTCTGACAAAATTCGTTCAGGGGCTGTGATGCCACCTGGATTGACCATATCTAGACCCACAGCTGATTGAGACAGAAGGGTGGACACTCTTGGGGCTGAGAGGTTGGGTGAATTTGGGTGAGCACACGCAGACCCTTTAAAGTAATACTGCGTGGTACCCATCCCATGGGTCCCAAATCTCCAGGTTCAAGGGCATCTTCCTACATCGAAACCATGCATGAGAAACCCAGAAGAAGGTACACCATGTGAACGGGAAAGGTTTGTAAAACGCACCTCATTTCTCATCTCCTTGTGCTCGGGTTCGCCATTCCAGCCGCTTTACTAGCAATCTCCCTCCTTGGAGAATCAGCACCTTTAACCTCCTGTTCCATACAGGTTTCAATTTGTCCTGAGGATGTACGGAAAGAGGGGGAACCAATGAGAGACTAGCTCTAGGTGCTGGGACCGGCACAGGTCACTCTATTTTCCCATCAGGAAGAAGAATTAACCACAGGCTCAGTCTGCCGCCTGGAACCAGAATAGGGCCTGAAGCAATCCGGCGCTTTTGCGGCCAGCTCCCAAAAAAGCGAGTTGAAAAATGGAGCTCAGGGGCACTGCAATTCACAAACCTGCAGTTATAAATGTTAACTCTCGTCCACAAATATATTGAGGGAAGGCAACGAAGAGGATTTGAAAGCAAGGCAGAATTGCAGGAAAGAGATTTCAGGAGGTAGATTCGAATCGCCTTTAAAGCACAGGAAAAGCGGCAAAACCTCGACAATGATGCCCTTGGCCAAAAAGGGCGTATGCGTTTTTTCCTGAATGTGTTCAGGAAAAAACGCATACGCCCTTTTTGGCCAACCAAGCAACCTGGAAAGGCAAATCAGCGCTACAAAGAAGTCTCGCTTCCCATCGGTCAAAAGGGCCATGCTGAATAAAGTGTCAAAACCAGAAATGCAGGGCAGGCCATGGAGAAACGGGAGCCTTGCCACGCTGATGGGCGGGATGTAAATTGGCAACAGCCACTCTGGAGAAGTGTACGGTGTGTCCTGAAACATCTACAAAGCTCAGCTTAGAGAGCATAGGGCACTTCCACTCATGGGCGTATAAATTGGGAACACTAAAAATCAGCAAGAAACAGGCACCCCAAAGTTTAGGGCTGCTCTGTTGACAAGAACCTCCACTTCGTTACACCTTAAATATCCCAGGAAAGAGAAAAATGGATAAAGAAGTTGTGGTCCTTATGTACAATGGAATATCACTCAGCCATGAAATCAACGTCAAAAGGCTAGTAGCAGCATGATGAGTGGATTTAGGTACGACCATTCTAAGTGAAATAAGTCACACAGAAAAAGACACTTATCATAAGATATCACTTATAGAGGGAATGTAAAAACCGCTACCCTTGAACTGAATTACAAAACAGAACAGAGTCACACGTTTAGAAAACACACTATGGCTGCCTAACGGGAAAGGTGAGGTGGAGTGATGCATAAAACAAGGGTTTCAAATTAGCTCAGATACCGTTCCATAAACCCAATATGTAATAGACAAGACCTACTCTTTGCTCAGTGAACTAGACTCAACACCCCCTATTCACCGCCCAAGAATATATCTGACTAGCAAGAATCTTAAAACCTGTGTAATGATATCTCTCTGAAAGTCAGTCAAGTGGGTGTAAAGCGGCATAAACACAGCAGTGAAAAGCAGCTAAACCCCATTATAAAAATCAATTGCTTTTAAAAACCCGTGAAACAAAGACAGTGAAAGAGAGAGAAATTCTGACAAAATTCGTTCAGAGGCTGTGATGCCACCTGGATTGACCATATCTAGACCCACAGCTGATTGAGACAGAAGGGTGGACACTCTTGGGGCTGAGAGGTTGGGTGAGTTTGGGTGAGCAAACGCAGACCCTTTAAAGTAATACTGCGTGGTACCCATCCCATGGGTCCCAAATCTCCAGGTTCAAGGGCATCTTCCTACATCGAAACCATGCATGAGAAACCCAGAAGAAGGTACACCATGTGAACGGGAAAGGTTTGTAAAACGCACCTCATTTCTCATCTCCTTGTGCTCGGGTTCGCCATTCCAGCCGCTTTACTAGCAATCTCCCTCCTTGGAGAATCAGCACCTTTAACCTCCTGTTCCATACAGGTTTCAATTTGTCCTGAGGATGTACGGAAAGAGGGGGAACCAATGAGAGACTAGCTCTAGGTGCTGGGACCGGCACAGGTCACTCTATTTTCCCATCAGGAAGAAGAATTAACCACAGGCTCAGTCTGCCGCCTGGAACCAGAATAGGGCCTGAAGCAATCCGGCGCTTTTGCGGCCAGCTCCCAAAAAAGCGAGTTGAAAAATGGAGCTCAGGGGCACTGCAATTCACAAACCTGCAGAGTTATAAATGTTAACTCTCGTCCACAAATATATTGAGGGAAGGCAACGAAGAGGATTTGAAAGCAAGGCAGAATTGCAGGAAAGAGATTTCAGGAGGTAGATTCGAATCGCCTTTAAAGCACAGGAAAAGCGGCAAAACCTCGACAATGATGCCCTTGGCCAAAAAGGGCGTATGCGTTTTTTCCTGAATATATTCAGGAAAAAACGCATACGCCCTTTTTGGCCAACCAAGCAACCTGGAAAGGCAAATCAGCGCTACAAAGAAGTCTCGCTTCCCATCGGTCAAAAGGGCCATGCTGAATAAAGTGTCAAAACCAGAAATGCAGGGCAGGCCATGGAGAAACGGGAGCCTTGCTACGCTGATGGGCGGGATGTAAATTGGCAACAGCCACTCTGGAGAAGTGTACGGTGTGTCCTGAAACATCTACAAAGCTCAGCTTAGAGAGCATAGGGCACTTCCACTCATGCGCGTATAAATTGGGAACACTAAAAATCAGCAAGACACAGGCACCCCAAAGTTTAGGGCTGCTCTGTTGACAAGAACCTCCACTTCGTTACACCTTAAATATCCCAGGAAAGAGAAAAATGGATAAAGAAGTTGTGGTCCTTATGTACAATGGAATATCACTCAGCCATGAAATCAACGTCAAAAGGCTAGTAGCAGCATGATGAGTGGATTTAGGTACGACCATTCTAAGTGAAATAAGTCACACAGAAAAAGACACTTATCATAAGATATCACTTATAGAGGGAATGTAAAAACCGCTACCCTTGAACTGAATTACAAAACAGAACAGAGTCACACGTTTAGAAAACACACTATGGCTGCCTAACGGGAAAGGTGAGGTGGAGTGATGCATAAAACAAGGGTTTCAAATTAGCTCAGATACCGTTCCATAAACCCAATATGTAATAGACAAGACCTACTCCTTGCTCAGTGAACTGGACTCAACACCCCCTATTCACCGCCCAAGAATATATCTGACTAGCAAGAATCTTAAAACCTGTGTATTGACATCTCTCTGTAAGTCAGTCAAGTGGGTGTAAAGCGGCATAAACACAGCAGTGAAAAGCAGCTAAACCCCATTATAAAAATCAATTACTTTTAAAAACCCGTGAAACAAAGACAGTGAAAGAGAGAGAAATTCTGACAAAATTCGTTCAGGGGCTGTGATGCCACCTGGATTGACCATATCTAGACCCACAGCTGATTGAGACAGAAGGGTGGACACTCTTGGGGCTGAGAGTTTGGTTGAGTTTGGGTGAGCAAACGCAGACCCTTTAAAGTAATACTGCGGGGTACCCATCCCATGGGTCCCAAATCTCCAGGTTCAAGGGCATCTTCCTACATCGAAACCATGCATGAGAAACCCAGAAGAAGGTACACCGTGTGAACGGGAAAGGTTTGTAAAACGCACCTCATTTCTCATCTCCTTGTGCTCGGGTTCGCCATTCCAGCCGCTTTACTAGCAATCTCCCTCCTTGGAGAATCAGCACCTTTAACCTCCTGTTCCATACAGGTTGCAATTTGTCCTGAGGATGTACGGGAAGAGGGGGAACCAATGAGAGACTAGCTCTAGGTGCTGGGACCGGTACAGGTCACTCTATTTTCCCATCAGGAAGAAGAATTAACCACAGGCTCAGTCTGCCGCCTGGAACCAGAATAGGGCCTGAAGCAATCCTGCGCTTTTGCGGCTAACTCCCAAAAAAGTGAGTTGAAAAATGGAGCTCAGGGGCACTGCAATTCACAAACCTGCAGAGTTATAAATGTTAACTCTCGTCCACAAATAGATTGAGGGAAGGCAACGAAGAGGATTTGAAAGCAAGGCAGAATTGCAGGAAAGAGATTTCAGGAGGTAGATTCGAATCGCCTTTAAAGCACAGGAAAAGCGGCAAAACCTCGACAATGATGCCCTTGGCCAAAAAGGGCGTATGCGTTTTTTCCTGAATATATTCAGGAAAAAACGCATACGCCCTTTTTGGCCAACCAAGCAACCTGGAAAGGCAAATCAGCGCTACAAAGACGTCTCGCTTCCCATCGGTCAAAAGGGCCATGCTGAATAAAGTGTCAAAACCAGAAATGCAGGGCAGGCCATGGAGAAACGGGAGCCTTGCTACGCTGATGGGCGGGATGTAAATTGGCAACAGCCACTCTGGAGAAGTGTACGGTGTGTCCTGAAACATCTACAAAGCTCAGCTTAGAGAGCATAGGGCACTTCCACTCATGGGCGTATAAATTGGGAACACTAAAAATCAGCAAGACACAGGCACCCCAAAGTTTAGGGCTGCTCTGTTGACAAGAACCTCCACTTCGTTACACCTTAAATATCCCAGGAAAGAGAAAAATGGATAAAGAAGTTGTGGTCCTTATGTACAATGGAATATCACTCAGCCATGAAATCAACGTCAAAAGGCTAGTAGCAGCATGATGAGTGGATTTAGGTACGACCATTCTAAGTGAAATAAGTCACACAGAAAAAGACACTTATCATAAGATATCACTTATAGAGGGAATGTAAAAACCGCTACCCTTGAACTGAATTACAAAACAGAACAGAGTCACACGTTTAGAAAACACACTATGGCTGCCTAACGGGAAAGGTGAGGTGGAGTGATGCATAAAACAAGGGTTTCAAATTAGCTCAGATACCGTTCCATAAACCCAATATGTAATAGACAAGACCTACTCCTTGCTCAGTGAACTGGACTCAACACCCCCTATTCACCGCCCAAGAATATATCTGACTAGCAAGAATCTTAAAACCTGTGTATTGACATCTCTCTGTAAGTCAGTCAAGTGGGTGTAAAGCGGCATAAACACAGCAGTGAAAAGCAGCTAAACCCCATTATAAAAATCAATTACTTTTAAAAACCCGTGAAACAAAGACAGTGAAAGAGAGAGAAATTCTGACAAAATTCGTTCAGGGGCTGTGATGCCACCTGGATTGACCATATCTAGACCCACAGCTGATTGAGACAGAAGGGTGGACACTCTTGGGGCTGAGAGTTTGGTTGAGTTTGGGTGAGCAAACGCAGACCCTTTAAAGTAATACTGCGGGGTACCCATCCCATGGGTCCCAAATCTCCAGGTTCAAGGGCATCTTCCTACATCGAAACCATGCATGAGAAACCCAGAAGAAGGTACACCGTGTGAACGGGAAAGGTTTGTAAAACGCACCTCATTTCTCATCTCCTTGTGCTCGGGTTCGCCATTCCAGCCGCTTTACTAGCAATCTCCCTCCTTGGAGAATCAGCACCTTTAACCTCCTGTTCCATACAGGTTGCAATTTGTCCTGAGGATGTACGGGAAGAGGGGGAACCAATGAGAGACTAGCTCTAGGTGCTGGGACCGGTACAGGTCACTCTATTTTCCCATCAGGAAGAAGAATTAACCACAGGCTCAGTCTGCCGCCTGGAACCAGAATAGGGCCTGAAGCAATCCTGCGCTTTTGCGGCTAACTCCCAAAAAAGTGAGTTGAAAAATGGAGCTCAGGGGCACTGCAATTCACAAACCTGCAGAGTTATAAATGTTAACTCTCGTCCACAAATAGATTGAGGGAAGGCAAAGAAGAGGATTTGAAAGCAAGGCAGAATTGCAGGAAAGAGATTTCAGCAGGTAGATTCGAATCGCCTTTAAAGCACAGGAAAAGCGGCAAAACCTCGACAATGATGCCCTTGGCCAAAAAGGGCGTATGCGTTTTTTCCTGAATATATTCAGGAAAAAACGCATACGCCCTTTTTGGCCAACCAAGCAACCTGGAAAGGCAAATCAGCGCTACAAAGAAGTCTCGCTTCCCATCGGTCAAAAGGGCCATGCTGAATAAAGTGTCAAAACCAGAAATGCAGGACAGGCCATGGAGAAACGGGAGCCTTGCTACGCTGATGGGCGGGATGTAAATTGGCAACAGCCACTCTGGAGAAGTGTACGGTGTGTCCTGAAATATCTACAAAGCTCAGCTTAGAGAGCATAGGGCACTTCCACTCATGGGCGTATAAATTGGGAACACTAAAAATCAGCAAGACACAGGCACCCCAAAGTTTAGGGCTGCTCTGTTGACAAGAACCTCCACTTCGTTACACCTTAAATATCCCAGGAAAGAGAAAAATGGATAAAGAAGTTGTGGTCCTTATGTACAATGGAATATCACTCAGCCATGAAATCAACGTCAAAAGGCTAGTAGCAGCATGATGAGTGGATTTAGGTACGACGATTCTAAGTGAAATAAGTCACACAGAAAAAGACACTTATCATAAGATATCACTTATAGAGGGAATGTAAAAACCGCTACCCTTGAACTGAATTACAAAACAGAACAGAGTCACACGTTTAGAAAACACACTATGGCTGCCTAACGGGAAAGGTGAGGTGGAGTGATGCATAAAACAAGGGTTTCAAATTAGCTCAGATACCGTTCCATAAACCCAATATGTAATAGACAAGACCTACTCCTTGCTCAGTGAACTGGACTCAATACCCCCTATTCACCGCCCAAGAATATATCTGACTAGCAAGAATCTTAAAACCTGTGTATTGATATCTCTCTGTAAGTCAGTCAAGTGGGTGTAAAGCGGCATAAACACAGCAGTGAAAAGCAGCTAAACCCCATTATAAAAATCAATTACTTTTAAAAACCCGTGAAACAAAGACAGTGAAAGAGAGAGAAATTCTGACAAAATTCGTTCAGGGGCTGTGATGCCACCTGGATTGACCATATCTAGACCCACAGCTGATTGAGACAGAAGGGCGGACACTCTTGGGGCTGAGAGGTTGGGTGAATTTGGGTGAGCACACGCAGACCCTTTAAAGTAATACTGCGTGGTACCCATCCCATGGGTCCCAAATCTCCAGGTTCAAGGGCATCTTCCTACATCGAAACCATGCATGAGAAACCCAGAAGAAGGTACACCATGTGAACGGGAAAGGTTTGTAAAACGCACCTCATTTCTCATCTCCTTGTGCTCGGGTTCGCCATTCCAGCCGCTTTACTAGCAATCTCCCTCCTTGGAGAATCAGCACCTTTAACCTCCTGTTCCATACAGGTTTCAATTTGTCCTGAGGATGTACGCAAAGAGGGGGAACCAATGAGAGACTAGCTCTAGGTGCTGGGACCGGCACAGGTCACTCTATTTTCCCATCAGGAAGAAGAATTAACCACAGGCTCAGTCTGCCGCCCAGAAGCAGAATAGGGCCTAAAGCAATCCTGCGCTTTTGCGGCCAGCTCCCAAGAGAGCGAGTTGAAAAATGGAGCTCAGGGGCACTGCAATTCACAAACCTGCAGACTTATAAATGATAACTCTCGTCTACAAATATATTGAGGGAAGGCAACAAAGAGGATTTGAAAGCAAGCCAGAATTGCAGGAAACAGATTTCAGGAGGCAGATTCGAATCGCCTTTAAAGCACAGGAAAAGCGGTAAAACCTCGACAATGATGCCCTTGGCCAAAAAGGGCGTATGCGTTTTTTCCTGAATATATTCAGGAAAAAACGCATACGCCCTTTTTGGCCAACCAAGCAACCTGGAAAGGCAAATCAGCGCTACAAAGAAGTCTCGCTTCCCATCGGTCAAAAGGGCCATGCTGAATAAAGTGTCAAAACCAGAAATGCAGGACAGGCCACGGAGAAACGGGAGCCTTGCTACGCTGATGGGCGGGATGTAAATTGCCAACAACCACTCTGGAGAAGTGTACGGTGTGTCCTGAAACATTTACAAAACTCAGCTTAGAGAGCATAGGGCACTTCCACTCATGGGCGTATACATTGGGAAAACTAAAAATCAGCAAGACACAAGCACCCCAAAGTTTAGGGCTGCTCTGTTGACAAGAACCTCCACTTCGTTACACCTTAAATATCCCAGGAAAGAGAAAAATGGATAAAGAAGTTGTGCTCCTTATGTACAATGGAATATCACTCAGCCATGAAATCAACGTCATAAGGCTAGTAGCAGCATGATGAGTGGATTTAGGTACGACGATTCTAAGTCAAATAAGTCACGCAGAAAAAGACACTTATCATAAGATATCACTTATAGAGGGAATGTAAAAACCGCTACCCTTGAACTGAATTACAAAACAGAACAGGGTCACACGGTTAGAAAAGACACTATGGCTGCCTAACGGCAAAGGTGAGGTGGGGTGATGCATAAAACAAGGGTTTCAAATTAGCTCAGATACCGTTCCATAAACCCAATACGTAATAGACAAGACCTACTCCTTGCTCAGGGAACTGGACTCAACACCCCCTATTCACCGCCCAAGAATATATCTGACTAGTAAGAATCTTAAAACCTATGTATTGATATCTCTCTGTAAGTGAGTCAAGTGGGTGTAAAGCTGCATAAACACAGCAGTGAAAAGCAGCTAAACCCCATTATAAAACTCAAATAATTTTAAAAACCCGTGAAACAAAGACAGTGAAAGAGAGAGAAATTCTTACAAAATTCGTTCAGGGGCTGTGATGCCACCTGGATTGACCATGTCTAGACCCGCAGCTGATTGAGACATAAGGGTGGACACTCTTAGGGCTGAGAGGTTTGGTGAGGTTGGGTGAGCAAACGCAGACGCTTTAAAGTAATACTGCGTGGTACCCATCCCATGGGTCCCAAATCTCCAGGTTCAAGGGCATCTGCCTACATCGAAAACATGCATGAGAAACCCAGAAGATGGTCCACCGAGTGATCGGGAAAGGTTTCTAAAACGCACCTCATTTCTCATCTCCTTGTGCTCGGGTTCGCCATTCCAGCCGCTTTACTAGCAATCTCCCTCCTTGGAGAATCAGCACCTTTAACATCCTGTTCCATACAGGTGGCAATTTGAACTGAGGATGAACGGGAAGACGGGGAACCATATGAGAGACTAGCTCTAGGTGTTGGGACAGGCACAGGTCACTCTATTTTCCCATCAGGAAGAAGAATTAACCAGAGGCTCAGTCTGCCGCCCGGAAGCAGAATAGTGCCTAAAGCAATCCTTCGCTTTTGCGGCCAGCTCCCAAGAGAGCGAGTTGAAAAATGGAGCTCAGGGGCACTGCAATTCACAAACCTGCAGACTTATAAATGATAACTCTCTTCTACAAATATATTGAGGGAAGGCAACAAAGAGGATTTGAAAGCAAGGCAGAATTGCAGGAAACAGATTTCAGCAGGCAGATTCGAATCGCCTTTAAAGCACAGGAAAAGCGGCAAAACCTCGACAATGATGCCCTTGGCCAAAAAGGGCGTATGCGTTTTTTCCTGAATATATTCAGGAAAAAACGCATACGCCCTTTTTGGCCAACCAAGCAACCTGGAAAGGCAAATTAGCGCTACAAAGAAGTCTCGCTTCCCATCGGTCAAAAGGGCCATGCTGAATAAAGTGTCAAAACCAGAAATGCAGGACAGGCCACGGAGAAACGGGAGCCTTGCTACGCGGATGGGCGGGATGTAAATTGCCAACAGCCACTCTGGAGAAGTGTACGGTGTGTCCTGAAACATTTACAAAACTCAGCTTAGAGAGCATAGGGCACTTCCACTCATGGGCGTATAAATTGGGAAAACTAAAAATCAGCAAGACACAAGCACCCCAAAGTTTAGGGCTGCTCTGTTGACAAGAACCTCCACTTCGTTACACCTTAAATATCCCAGGAAAGAGAAAAATGGATAAAGAAGTTGTGCTCCTTATGTACAATGGAATATCACTCAGCCATGAAATCAACGTCATAAGGCTAGTAGCAGCATGATGAGTGGATTTAGGTACGACGATTCTAAGTCAAATAAGTCACGCAGAAAAAGACACTTATCATAAGATATCACTTATAGAGGGAATGTAAAAACCGCTACCCTTGAACTGAATTACAAAACAGAACAGAGTCACACGGTTAGAAAACACACTATGGCTGCCTAACGGGAAAGGTGAGGTGGGGTGATGCATAAAACAAGGGTTTCAAATTAGCTCAGATACCGTTCCATAAACCCAATACGTAATAGACAAGACCTACTCCTTGCTCAGGGAACTGGACTCAACACCCTCTATTCACCGCCCAAGAATATATCTGACTAGTAAGAATCTTAAAACCTATGTATTGATACCTCTCTGTAAGTGAGTCAAGTGGGTGTAAAGCTGCATAAACACAGCAGTGAAAAGCAGCTAAACCCCATTATAAAACTCAATTAATTTTAAAAACCCGTGAAACAAAGACAGTGAAAGAGAGAGAAATTCTTACAAAATTCGTTCAGGGGCTGTGATGCCACCTGGATTGACCATGTCTAGACCCGCAGCTGATTGAGACATAAGGGTGGACACTCTTAGGGCTGAGAGGTTTGGTGAGGTTGGGTGAGCAAACGCAGACGCTTTAAAGTAATACTGCGTGGTACCCATCCCATGGGTCCCAAATCTCCAGGTTCAAGGGCATCTTCCTACATCGAAAACATGCATGAGAAACCCAGAAGATGGTCCACCGAGTGATCGGGAAAGGTTTCTAAAACGCACCTCATTTCTCATCTCCTTGTGCTCGGGTTCGCCATTCCAGCCGCTTTACTAGCAATCTCCCTCCTTGGAGAATCAGCACCTTTAACCTCCTGTTCCATACAGGTTGCAATTTGAACTGAGGATGAACGGGAAGACGGGGAACCAATGAGAGACTAGCTCTAGGTGTTGGGACAGGCACAGGTCACTCTATTTTCCCATCAGGAAGAAGACTTAACCACAGGCTCAGTCTGCCGCCCGGAAGCAGAATAGGGCCTAAAGCAATCCTGCGCTTTTGCAGCCAGCTCCCAAGAGAGCGAGTTGAAAAATGGAGCTCAGGGGCACTGCAATTCACAAACCTGCAGACTTATAAATGATAACTCTCGTCTACAAATATATTGAGGGAAGGCAACAAAGAGGATTTGAAAGCAAGGCAGAATTGCAGGAAACAGATTTCAGGAGGCAGATTCGAATCGCCTTTAAAGCACAGGAAAAGCGGCAAAACCTCGACAATGATGCCCTTGGCCAAAAAGGGCGTATGCGTTTTTTCCTGAATATATTCAGGAAAAAACGCATACGCCCTTTTTGGCCAACCAAGCAACCTGGAAAGGCAAATCAGCGCTACAAAGAAGTCTCGCTTCCCATCGGTCAAAAGGGCCATGCTGAATAAAGTGTCAAAACCAGAAATGCAGGACAGGCCACGGAGAAACGGGAGCCTTGCTACGCTGATGGGCGGGATGTAAATTGCCAACAGCCACTCTGGAGAAGTGTACGGTGTGTCCTGAAACATTTACAAAACTCAGCTTAGAGAGCATAGGGCACTTCCACTCATGGGCGTATGAATTGGGAAAACTAAAAATCAGCAAGACACAAGCACCCCAAAGTTTAGGGCTGCTCTGTTGACAAGAACCTCCACTTCGTTACACCTTAAATATCCCAGGAAAGAGAAAAATGGATAAAGAAGTTGTGCTCCTTATGTACAATGGAATATCACTCAGCCATGAAATCAACGTCATAAGGCTAGTAGCAGCATGATGAGTGCATTTAGGTACGACGATTCTAAGTGAAATAAGTCACACAGAAAAAGACACTTATCATAAGATATCACTTATAGAGGGAATGTAAAAACCGCTACCCTTGAACTGAATTACAAAACAGAACAGAGTCACACGGTTAGAAAACACACTATGGCTGCCTAACGGGAAAGGTGAGGTGGGGTGATGCCTAAAACAAGGGTTTCAAATTAGCTCAGATACCGTTCCATAAACCCAATACGTAATAGACAAGACCTACTCCTTGCTCAGGGAACTGGACTCAACACCCCCTATTCACCGCCCAAGAATATATCTGACTAGTAAGAATCTTAAAACCTATGTATTGATATCTCTCTGTAAGTGAGTCAAGTGGGTGTAAAGCTGCATAAACACAGCAGTGAAAAGCAGCTAAACCCCATTATAAAACTCAAATAATTTTAAAAACCCGTGAAACAAAGACAGTGAAAGAGAGAGAAATTCTTACAAAATTCGTTCAGGGGCTGTGATGCCACCTGGATTGACCATGTCTAGACCCGCAGCTGATTGAGACATAAGGGTGGACACTCTTAGGGCTGAGAGGTTTGGTGAGGTTGGGTGAGCAAACACAGACGCTTTAAAGTAATACTGCGTGGTACCCATCCCATGGGTCCCAAATCTCCAGGTTCAAGGGCATCTTCCTACATCGAAAACATGCATGAGAAACCCAGAAGATGGTCCACCGAGTGATCAGGAAAGGTTTCTAAAACGCACCTCATTTCTCATCTCCTTGTGCTCGGGTTCGCCATTCCAGCCGCTTTACTAGCAATCTCCCTCCTTGGAGAATCAGCACCTTTAACCTCCTGTTCCATACAGGTGGCAATTTGAACTGAGGATGAACGGGAAGACGGGGAACCAATGAGAGACTAGCTCTAGGTGTTGGGACAGGCACAGGTCACTCTATTTTCCCATCAGGAAGAAGTCTTAACCACAGGCTCAGTCTGCCGCCCGGAAGCAGAATAGGGCCTAAAGCAATCCTGCGCTTTTGCGGCCAGCTCCCAAGAGAGCGAGTTGAAAAATGGAGCTCAGGGGCACTGCAATTCACAAACCTGCAGACTTATAAATGATAACTCTCGTCTACAAATATATTGAGGGAAGGCAACAAAGAGGATTTGAAAGCAAGGCAGAATTGCAGGAAACAGATTTCAGGAGGCAGATTCGAATCGCCTTTAAAGCACAGGAAAAGCGGCAAAACCTCGACAATGATGCCCTTGGCCAAAAAGGGCGTATGCGTTTTTTCCTGAATATATTCAGGAAAAAACGCATACGCCCTTTTTGGCCAACCAAGCAACCTGGAAAGGCAAATCAGCGCTACAAAGAAGTCTCGCTTCCCATCGGTCAAAAGGGCCATGCTGAATAAAGTGTCAAAACCAGAAATGCAGGACAGGCCACGGAGAAACGGGAGCCTTGCTACGCTGATGGGCGGGATGTAAATTGCCAACAGCCACTCTGGAGAAGTGTACGGTGTGTCCTGAAACATTTACAAAACTCAGCTTAGAGAGCATAGGGCACTTCCACTCATGGGCGTATAAATTGGGAAAACTAAAAATCAGCAAGACACAAGCACCCCAAAGTTTAGGGCTGCTCTGTTGACAAGAACCTCCACTTCGTTACACCTTAAATATCCCAGGAAAGAGAAAAATGGATAAAGAAGTTGTGCTCCTTATGTACAATGGAATATCACTCAGCCATGAAATCAACGTCATAAGGCTAGTAGCAGCATGATGAGTGGATTTAGGTACGACGATTCTAAGTCAAATAAGTGACGCAGAAAAAGACACTTATCATAAGATATCACTTATAGAGGGAATGTAAAAACCGCTACCCTTGAACTGAATTACAAAACAGAACAGAGTCACACGGTTAGAAAACACACTATGGCTGCCTAACGGGAAAGGTGAGGTGGGGTGATGCATAAAACAAGGGTTTCAAATTAGCTCAGATACCGTTCCATAAACCCAATACGTAATAGACAAGACCTACTCCTTGCTCAGGGAACTGGACTCAACACCCTCTATTCACCGCCCAAGAATATATCTGACTAGTAAGAATCTTAAAACCTATGTATTGATACCTCTCTGTAAGTGAGTCAAGTGGGTGTAAAGCTGCATAAACACAGCAGTGAAAAGCAGCTAAACCCCATTATAAAACTCAATTAATTTTAAAAACCCGTGAAACAAAGACAGTGAAAGAGAGAGAAATTCTTACAAAATTCGTTCAGGGGCTGTGATGCCACCTGGATTGACCATGTCTAGACCCGCAGCTGATTGAGACATAAGGGTGGACACTCTTAGGGCTGAGAGGTTTGGTGAGGTTGGGTGAGCAAACGCAGACGCTTTAAAGTAATACTGCGTGGTACCCATCCCATGGGTCCCAAATCTCCAGTTTCAAGGGCATCTGCCTACATCGAAAACATGCATGAGAAACCCAGAAGATGGTCCACCGAGTGATCGGGAAAGGTTTCTAAAACGCACCTCATTTCTCATCTCCTTGTGCTCGGGTTCGCCATTCCAGCTGCTTTACTAGCAATCTCCCTCCTTGGAGAATCAGCACCTTTAACCTCCTGTTCCATACAGGTGGCAATTTGAACTGAGGATGAACGGGAAGACGGGGAACCAATGAGAGACTAGCTCTAGGTGTTGGGACAGGCACAGGTCACTCTATTTTCCCATCAGGAAGAAGAATTAACCACAGGCTCAGTCTGCCGCCCGGAAGCAGAATAGGGCCTAAAGCAATCCTGCGCTTTTGCGGCCAGCTCCCAAGAGAGCGAGTTGAAAAATGGAGCTCAGGGGCACTGCAATTCACAAACCTGCAGACTTATAAATGATAACTCTCGTCTACAAATATATTGAGGGAAGGCAACAAAGAGGATTTGAAAGCAAGGCAGAATTGCAGGAAACAGATTTCAGGAGGCAGATTCGAATCGCCTTTAAAGCACAGGAAAAGCGGCAAAACCTCGACAATGATGCCCTTGGCCAAAAAGGGCGTATGCGTTTTTTCCTGAATATATTCAGGAAAAAACGCATACGCCCTTTTTGGCCAACCAAGCAACCTGGAAAGGCAAATCAGCGCTACAAAGAAGTCTCGCTTCCCATCGGTCAAAAGGGCCATGCTGAATAAAGTGTCAAAACCAGAAATGCAGGACAGGCCACGGAGAAACGGGAGCCTTGCTACGCTGATGGGCGGGATGTAAATTGCCAACAGCCACTCTGGAGAAGTGTACGGTGTGTCCTGAAACATTTACAAAACTCAGCTTAGAGAGCATAGGGCACTTCCACTCATGGGCGTATGAATTGGGAAAACTAAAAATCAGCAAGACACAAGCACCCCAAAGTTTAGGGCTGCTCTGTTGACAAGAACCTCCACTTCGTTACACCTTAAATATCCCAGGAAAGAGAAAAATGGATAAAGAAGTTGTGCTCCTTATGTACAATGGAATATCACTCAGCCATGAAATCAACGTCATAAGGCTAGTAGCAGCATGATGAGTGGATTTAGGTACGACGATTCTAAGTCAAATAAGTCACGCAGAAAAAGACACTTATCATAAGATATCACTTATAGAGGGAATGTAAAAACCGCTACCCTTGAACTGAATTACAAAACAGAACAGAGTCACACGGTTAGAAAACACACTATGGCTGCCTAACGGGAAAGGTGAGGTGGGGTGATGCATAAAACAAGGGTTTCAAATTAGCTCAGATACCGTTCCATAAACCCAATACGTAATAGACAAGACCTACTCCTTGCTCAGGGAACGGGACTCAACACCCTCTATTCACCGCCCAAGAATATATCTGACTAGTAAGAATCTTAAAACCTATGTATTGATACCTCTCTGTAAGTGAGTCAAGTGGGTGTAAAGCTGCATAAACACAGCAGTGAAAAGCAGCTAAACCCCATTATAAAACTCAATTAATTTTAAAAACCCGTGAAACAAAGACAGTGAAAGAGAGAGAAATTCTTACAAAATTCGTTCAGGGGCTGTGATGCCACCTGGATTGACCATGTCTAGACCCGCAGCTGATTGAGACATAAGGGTGGACACTCTTAGGGCTGAGAGGTTTGGTGAGGTTGGGTGAGCAAACGCAGACGCTTTAAAGTAATACTGCGTGGTACCCATCCCATGGGTCCCAAATCTCCAGGTTCAAGGGCATCTTCCTACATCGAAAACATGCATGAGAAACCCAGAAGATGGTCCACCGAGTGATCGGGAAAGGTTTCTAAAACGCACCTCATTTCTCATCTCCTTGTGCTCGGGTTCGCCATTCCAGCCGCTTTACTAGCAATCTCCCTCCTTGGAGAATCAGCACCTTTAACCTCCTGTTCCATACAGGTGGCAATTTGAACTGAGGATGAACGGGAAGACGGGGAACCAATGAGAGACTAGCTCTAGGTGTTGGGACAGGCACAGGTCACTCTATTTTCCCATCAGGAAGAAGTCTTAACCACAGGCTCAGTCTGCCGCCCGGAAGCAGAATAGGGCCTAAAGCAATCCTGCGCTTTTGCGGCCAGCTCCCAAGAGAGCGAGTTGAAAAATGGAGCTCAGGGGCACTGCAATTCACAAACCTGCAGACTTATAAATGATAACTCTCGTCTACAAATATATTGAGGGAAGGCAACAAAGAGGATTTGAAAGCAAGGCAGAATTGCAGGAAACAGATTTCAGGAGGCAGATTCGAATCGCCTTTAAAGCACAGGAAAAGCGGCAAAACCTCGACAATGATGCCCTTGGCCAAAAAGGGCGTATGCGTTTTTTCCTGAATATATTCAGGAAAAAACGCATACGCCCTTTTTGGCCAACCAAGCAACCTGGAAAGGCAAATCAGCGCTACAAAGAAGTCTCGCTTCCCATCGGTCAAAAGGGCCATGCTGAATAAAGTGTCAAAACCAGAAATGCAGGACAGGCCACGGAGAAACGGGAGCCTTGCTACGCTGATGGGCGGGATGTAAATTGCCAACAGCCACTCTGGAGAAGTGTACGGTGTGTCCTGAAACATTTACAAAACTCAGCTTAGAGAGCATAGGGCACTTCCACTCATGGGCGTATACATTGGGAAAACTAAAAATCAGCAAGACACAAGCACCCCAAAGTTTAGGGCTGCTCTGTTGACAAGAACCTCCACTTCGTTACACCTTAAATATCCCAGGAAAGAGAAAAATGGATAAAGAAGTTGTGCTCCTTATGTACAATGGAATATCACTCAGCCATGAAATCAACGTCATAAGGCTAGTAGCAGCATGATGAGTGGATTTAGGTACGACGATTCTAAGTCAAATAAGTCACGCAGAAAAAGACACTTATCATAAGATATCACTTATAGAGGGAATGTAAAAACCGCTACCCTTGAACTGAATTACAAAACAGAACAGAGTCACACGGTTAGAAAACACACTATGGCTGCCTAACGGGAAAGGTGAGGTGGGGTGATGCATAAAACAAGGGTTTCAAATTAGCTCAGATACCGTTCCATAAACCCAATACGTAATAGACAAGACCTACTCCTTGCTCAGGGAACTGGACTCAACACCCTCTATTCACCGCCCAAGAATATATCTGACTAGTAAGAATCTTAAAACCTATGTATTGATACCTCTCTGTAAGTGAGTCAAGTGGGTGTAAAGCTGCATAAACACAGCAGTGAAAAGCAGCTAAACCCCATTATAAAACTCAATTAATTTTAAAAACCCGTGAAACAAAGACAGTGAAAGAGAGAGAAATTCTTACAAAATTCGTTCAGGGGCTGTGATGCCACCTGGATTGACCATGTCTAGACCCGCAGCTGATTGAGACATAAGGGTGGACACTCTTAGGGCTGAGAGGTTTGGTGAGGTTGGGTGAGCAAACGCAGACGCTTTAAAGTAATACTGCGTGGTACCCATCCCATGGGTCCCAAATCTCCAGGTTCAAGGGCATCTTCCTACATCGAAAACATGCATGAGAAACCCAGAAGATGGTCCACCGAGTGATCGGGAAAGGTTTCTAAAACGCACCTCATTTCTCATCTCCTTGTGCTCGGGTTCGCCATTCCAGCCGCTTTACTAGCAATCTCCCTCCTTGGAGAATCAGCACCTTTAACCTCCTGTTCCATACAGGTTGCAATTTGAACTGAGGATGAACGGGAAGACGGGGAACCAATGAGAGACTAGCTCTAGGTGTTGGGACAGGCACAGGTCACTCTATTTTCCCATCAGGAAGAAGACTTAACCACAGGCTCAGTCTGCCGCCCGGAAGCAGAATAGGGCCTAAAGCAATCCTGCGCTTTTGCAGCCAGCTCCCAAGAGAGCGAGTTGAAAAATGGAGCTCAGGGGCACTGCAATTCACAAACCTGCAGACTTATAAATGATAACTCTCGTCTACAAATATATTGAGGGAAGGCAACAAAGAGGATTTGAAAGCAAGGCAGAATTGCAGGAAACAGATTTCAGGAGGCAGATTCGAATCGCCTTTAAAGCACAGGAAAAGCGGCAAAACCTCGACAATGATGCCCTTGGCCAAAAAGGGCGTATGCGTTTTTTCCTGAATATATTCAGGAAAAAACGCATACGCCCTTTTTGGCCAACCAAGCAACCTGGAAAGGCAAATCAGCGCTACAAAGAAGTCTCGCTTCCCATCGGTCAAAAGGGCCATGCTGAATAAAGTGTCAAAACCAGAAATGCAGGACAGGCCACGGAGAAACGGGAGCCTTGCTACGCTGATGGGCGGGATGTAAATTGCCAACAGCCACTCTGGAGAAGTGTACGGTGTGTCCTGAAACATTTACAAAACTCAGCTTAGAGAGCATAGGGCACTTCCACTCATGGGCGTATGAATTGGGAAAACTAAAAATCAGCAAGACACAAGCACCCCAAAGTTTAGGGCTGCTCTGTTGACAAGAACCTCCACTTCGTTACACCTTAAATATCCCAGGAAAGAGAAAAATGGATAAAGAAGTTGTGCTCCTTATGTACAATGGAATATCACTCAGCCATGAAATCAACGTCATAAGGCTAGTAGCAGCATGATGAGTGCATTTAGGTACGACGATTCTAAGTGAAATAAGTCACACAGAAAAAGACACTTATCATAAGATATCACTTATAGAGGGAATGTAAAAACCGCTACCCTTGAACTGAATTACAAAACAGAACAGAGTCACACGGTTAGAAAACACACTATGGCTGCCTAACGGGAAAGGTGAGGTGGGGTGATGCCTAAAACAAGGGTTTCAAATTAGCTCAGATACCGTTCCATAAACCCAATACGTAATAGACAAGACCTACTCCTTGCTCAGGGAACTGGACTCAACACCCCCTATTCACCGCCCAAGAATATATCTGACTAGTAAGAATCTTAAAACCTATGTATTGATATCTCTCTGTAAGTGAGTCAAGTGGGTGTAAAGCTGCATAAACACAGCAGTGAAAAGCAGCTAAACCCCATTATAAAACTCAAATAATTTTAAAAACCCGTGAAACAAAGACAGTGAAAGAGAGAGAAATTCTTACAAAATTCGTTCAGGGGCTGTGATGCCACCTGGATTGACCATGTCTAGACCCGCAGCTGATTGAGACATAAGGGTGGACACTCTTAGGGCTGAGAGGTTTGGTGAGGTTGGGTGAGCAAACACAGACGCTTTAAAGTAATACTGCGTGGTACCCATCCCATGGGTCCCAAATCTCCAGGTTCAAGGGCATCTTCCTACATCGAAAACATGCATGAGAAACCCAGAAGATGGTCCACCGAGTGATCAGGAAAGGTTTCTAAAACGCACCTCATTTCTCATCTCCTTGTGCTCGGGTTCGCCATTCCAGCCGCTTTACTAGCAATCTCCCTCCTTGGAGAATCAGCACCTTTAACCTCCTGTTCCATACAGGTGGCAATTTGAACTGAGGATGAACGGGAAGACGGGGAACCAATGAGAGACTAGCTCTAGGTGTTGGGACAGGCACAGGTCACTCTATTTTCCCATCAGGAAGAAGTCTTAACCACAGGCTCAGTCTGCCGCCCGGAAGCAGAATAGGGCCTAAAGCAATCCTGCGCTTTTGCGGCCAGCTCCCAAGAGAGCGAGTTGAAAAATGGAGCTCAGGGGCACTGCAATTCACAAACCTGCAGACTTATAAATGATAACTCTCGTCTACAAATATATTGAGGGAAGGCAACAAAGAGGATTTGAAAGCAAGGCAGAATTGCAGGAAACAGATTTCAGGAGGCAGATTCGAATCGCCTTTAAAGCACAGGAAAAGCGGCAAAACCTCGACAATGATGCCCTTGGCCAAAAAGGGCGTATGCGTTTTTTCCTGAATATATTCAGGAAAAAACGCATACGCCCTTTTTGGCCAACCAAGCAACCTGGAAAGGCAAATCAGCGCTACAAAGAAGTCTCGCTTCCCATCGGTCAAAAGGGCCATGCTGAATAAAGTGTGAAAACCAGAAATGCAGGACAGGCCACGGAGAAACGGGAGCCTTGCTACGCTGATGGGCGGGATGTAAATTGCCAACAGCCACTCTGGAGAAGTGTACGGTGTGTCCTGAAACATTTACAAAACTCAGCTTAGAGAGCATAGGGCACTTCCACTCATGGGCGTATAAATTGGGAAAACTAAAAATCAGCAAGACACAAGCACCCCAAAGTTTAGGGCTGCTCTGTTGACAAGAACCTCCACTTCGTTACACCTTAAATATCCCAGGAAAGAGAAAAATGGATAAAGAAGTTGTGCTCCTTATGTACAATGGAATATCACTCAGCCATGAAATCAACGTCATAAGGCTAGTAGCAGCATGATGAGTGGATTTAGGTACGACGATTCTAAGTCAAATAAGTGACGCAGAAAAAGACACTTATCATAAGATATCACTTATAGAGGGAATGTAAAAACCGCTACCCTTGAACTGAATTACAAAACAGAACAGAGTCACACGGTTAGAAAACACACTATGGCTGCCTAACGGGAAAGGTGAGGTGGGGTGATGCATAAAACAAGGGTTTCAAATTAGCTCAGATACCGTTCCATAAACCCAATACGTAATAGACAAGACCTACTCCTTGCTCAGGGAACTGGACTCAACACCCTCTATTCACCGCCCAAGAATATATCTGACTAGTAAGAATCTTAAAACCTATGTATTGATACCTCTCTGTAAGTGAGTCAAGTGGGTGTAAAGCTGCATAAACACAGCAGTGAAAAGCAGCTAAACCCCATTATAAAACTCAATTAATTTTAAAAACCCGTGAAACAAAGACAGTGAAAGAGAGAGAAATTCTTACAAAATTCGTTCAGGGGCTGTGATGCCACCTGGATTGACCATGTCTAGACCCGCAGCTGATTGAGACATAAGGGTGGACACTCTTAGGGCTGAGAGGTTTGGTGAGGTTGGGTGAGCAAACGCAGACGCTTTAAAGTAATACTGCGTGGTACCCATCCCATGGGTCCCAAATCTCCAGGTTCAAGGGCATCTGCCTACATCGAAAACATGCATGAGAAACCCAGAAGATGGTCCACCGAGTGATCGGGAAAGGTTTCTAAAACGCACCTCATTTCTCATCTCCTTGTGCTCGGGTTCGCCATTCCAGCTGCTTTACTAGCAATCTCCCTCCTTGGAGAATCAGCACCTTTAACCTCCTGTTCCATACAGGTGGCAATTTGAACTGAGGATGAACGGGAAGACGGGGAACCAATGAGAGACTAGCTCTAGGTGTTGGGACAGGCACAGGTCACTCTATTTTCCCATCAGGAAGAAGTCTTAACCACAGGCTCAGTCTGCCGCCCGGAAGCAGAATAGGGCCTAAAGCAATCCTGCGCTTTTGCGGCCAGCTCCCAAGAGAGCGAGTTGAAAAATGGAGCTCAGGGGCACTGCAATTCACAAACCTGCAGACTTATAAATGATAACTCTCGTCTACAAATATATTGAGGGAAGGCAACAAAGAGGATTTGAAAGCAAGGCAGAATTGCAGGAAACAGATTTCAGGAGGCAGATTCGAATCGCCTTTAAAGCACAGGAAAAGCGGCAAAACCTCGACAATGATGCCCTTGGCCAAAAAGGGCGTATGCGTTTTTTCCTGAATATATTCAGGAAAAAACGCATACGCCCTTTTTGGCCAACCAAGCAACCTGGAAAGGCAAATCAGCGCTACAAAGAAGTCTCGCTTCCCATCGGTCAAAAGGGCCATGCTGAATAAAGTGTCAAAACCAGAAATGCAGGACAGGCCACGGAGAAACGGGAGCCTTGCTACGCTGATGGGCGGGATGTAAATTGCCAACAGCCACTCTGGAGAAGTGTACGGTGTGTCCTGAAACATTTACAAAACTCAGCTTAGAGAGCATAGGGCACTTCCACTCATGGGCGTATACATTGGGAAAACTAAAAATCAGCAAGACACAAGCACCCCAAAGTTTAGGGCTGCTCTGTTGACAAGAACCTCCACTTCGTTACACCTTAAATATCCCAGGAAAGAGAAAAATGGATAAAGAAGTTGTGCTCCTTATGTACAATGGAATATCACTCAGCCATGAAATCAACGTCATAAGGCTAGTAGCAGCATGATGAGTGGATTTAGGTACGACGATTCTAAGTCAAATAAGTCACGCAGAAAAAGACACTTATCATAAGATATCACTTATAGAGGGAATGTAAAAACCGCTACCCTTGAACTGAATTACAAAACAGAACAGAGTCACACGGTTAGAAAACACACTATGGCTGCCTAACGGGAAAGGTGAGGTGGGGTGATGCATAAAACAAGGGTTTCAAATTAGCTCAGATACCGTTCCATAAACCCAATACGTAATAGACAAGACCTACTCCTTGCTCAGGGAACGGGACTCAACACCCTCTATTCACCGCCCAAGAATATATCTGACTAGTAAGAATCTTAAAACCTATGTATTGATACCTCTCTGTAAGTGAGTCAAGTGGGTGTAAAGCTGCATAAACACAGCAGTGAAAAGCAGCTAAACCCCATTATAAAACTCAATTAATTTTAAAAACCCGTGAAACAAAGACAGTGAAAGAGAGAGAAATTCTTACAAAATTCGTTCAGGGGCTGTGATGCCACCTGGATTGACCATGTCTAGACCCGCAGCTGATTGAGACATAAGGGTGGACACTCTTAGGGCTGAGAGGTTTGGTGAGGTTGGGTGAGCAAACGCAGACGCTTTAAAGTAATACTGCGTGGTACCCATCCCATGGGTCCCAAATCTCCAGGTTCAAGGGCATCTGCCTACATCGAAAACATGCATGAGAAACCCAGAAGATGGTCCACCGAGTGATCGGGAAAGGTTTCTAAAACGCACCTCATTTCTCATCTCCTTGTGCTCGGGTTCGCCATTCCAGCCGCTTTACTAGCAATCTCCCTCCTTGGAGAATCAGCACCTTTAACCTCCTGTTCCATACAGGTGGCAATTTGAACTGAGGATGAACGGGAAGACGGGGAACCAATGAGAGACTAGCTCTAGGTGTTGGGACAGGCACAGGTCACTCTATTTTCCCATCAGGAAGAAGTCTTAACCACAGGCTCAGTCTGCCGCCCGGAAGCAGAATAGGGCCTAAAGCAATCCTGCGCTTTTGCGGCCAGCTCCCAAGAGAGCGAGTTGAAAAATGGAGCTCAGGGGCACTGCAATTCACAAACCTGCAGACTTATAAATGATAACTCACGTCTACAAATATATTGAGGGAAGGCAACAAAGAGGATTTGAAAGCAAGGCAGAATTGCAGGAAACAGATTTCAGGAGGCAGATTCGAATCGCCTTTAAAGCACAGGAAAAGCGGCAAAACCTCGACAATGATGCCCTTGGCCAAAAAGGGCGTATGCGTTTTTTCCTGAATATATTCAGGAAAAAACGCATACGCCCTTTTTGGCCAACCAAGCAACCTGGAAAGGCAAATCAGCGCTACAAAGAAGTCTCGCTTCCCATCGGTCAAAAGGGCCATGCTGAATAAAGTGTCAAAACCAGAAATGCAGGACAGGCCACGGAGAAACGGGAGCCTTGCTACGCTGATGGGCGGGATGTAAATTGCCAACAGCCACTCTGGAGAAGTGTACGGTGTGTCCTGAAACATTTACAAAACTCAGCTTAGAGAGCATAGGGCACTTCCACTCATGGGCGTATACATTGGGAAAACTAAAAATCAGCAAGACACAAGCACCCCAAAGTTTAGGGCTGCTCTGTTGACAAGAACCTCCACTTCGTTACACCTTAAATATCCCAGGAAAGAGAAAAATGGATAAAGAAGTTGTGGTCCTTATGTACAATGGAATATCACTCAGCCATGAAATCAACGTCATAAGGCTAGTAGCAGCATGATGAGTGGATTTAGGTACGACGATTCTAAGTCAAATAAGTGACGCAGAAAAAGACACTTATCATAAGATATCACTTATAGAGGGAATGTAAAAACCGCTACCCTTGAACTGAATTACAAAACAGAACAGAGTCACACGGTTAGAAAACACACTATGGCTGCCTAACGGGAAAGGTGAGGTGGGGTGATGCATAAAACAAGGGTTTCAAATTAGCTCAGATACCGTTCCATAAACCCAATACGTAATAGACAAGACCTACTCCTTGCTCAGGGAACTGGACTCAACACCCTCTATTCACCGCCCAAGAATATATCTGACTAGTAAGAATCTTAAAACCTATGTATTGATACCTCTCTGTAAGTGAGTCAAGTGGGTGTAAAGCTGCATAAACACAGCAGTGAAAAGCAGCTAAACCCCATTATAAAACTCAATTAATTTTAAAAACCCGTGAAACAAAGACAGTGAAAGAGAGAGAAATTCTTACAAAATTCGTTCAGGGGCTGTGATGCCACCTGGATTGACCATGTCTAGACCCGCAGCTGATTGAGACATAAGGGTGGACACTCTTAGGGCTGAGAGGTTTGGTGAGGTTGGGTGAGCAAACGCAGACGCTTTAAAGTAATACTGCGTGGTACCCATCCCATGGGTCCCAAATCTCCAGGTTCAAGGGCATCTGCCTACATCGAAAACATGCATGAGAAACCCAGAAGATGGTCCACCGAGTGATCGGGAAAGGTTTCTAAAACGCACCTCATTTCTCATCTCCTTGTGCTCGGGTTCGCCATTCCAGCTGCTTTACTAGCAATCTCCCTCCTTGGAGAATCAGCACCTTTAACCTCCTGTTCCATACAGGTGGCAATTTGAACTGAGGATGAACGGGAAGACGGGGAACCAATGAGAGACTAGCTCTAGGTGTTGGGACAGGCACAGGTCACTCTATTTTCCCATCAGGAAGAAGAATTAACCACAGGCTCAGTCTGCCGCCCGGAAGCAGAATAGGGCCTAAAGCAATCCTGCGCTTTTGCGGCCAGCTCCCAAGAGAGCGAGTTGAAAAATGGAGCTCAGGGGCACTGCAATTCACAAACCTGCAGACTTATAAATGATAACTCTCGTCTACAAATATATTGAGGGAAGGCAACAAAGAGGATTTGAAAGCAAGGCAGAATTGCAGGAAACAGATTTCAGGAGGCAGATTCGAATCGCCTTTAAAGCACAGGAAAAGCGGCAAAACCTCGACAATGATGCCCTTGGCCAAAAAGGGCGTATGCGTTTTTTCCTGAATATATTCAGGAAAAAACGCATACGCCCTTTTTGGCCAACCAAGCAACCTGGAAAGGCAAATCAGCGCTACAAAGAAGTCTCGCTTCCCATCGGTCAAAAGGGCCATGCTGAATAAAGTGTCAAAACCAGAAATGCAGGACAGGCCACGGAGAAACGGGAGCCTTGCTACGCTGATGGGCGGGATGTAAATTGCCAACAGCCACTCTGGAGAAGTGTACGGTGTGTCCTGAAACATTTACAAAACTCAGCTTAGAGAGCATAGGGCACTTCCACTCATGGGCGTATGAATTGGGAAAACTAAAAATCAGCAAGACACAAGCACCCCAAAGTTTAGGGCTGCTCTGTTGACAAGAACCTCCACTTCGTTACACCTTAAATATCCCAGGAAAGAGAAAAATGGATAAAGAAGTTGTGCTCCTTACGTACAATGGAATATCACTCAGCCATGAAATCAACGTCATAAGGCTAGTAGCAGCATGATGAGTGCATTTAGGTACGACGATTCTAAGTGAAATAAGTCACACAGAAAAAGACACTTATCATAAGATATCACTTATAGAGGGAATGTAAAAACCGCTACCCTTGAACTGAATTACAAAACAGAACAGAGTCACACGGTTAGAAAACACACTATGGCTGCCTAACGGGAAAGGTGAGGTGGGGTGATGCCTAAAACAAGGGTTTCAAATTAGCTCAGATACCGTTCCATAAACCCAATACGTAAAAGACAAGACCTACTCCTTGCTCAGGGAACTGGACTCAACACCCCCTATTCACCGCCCAAGAATATATCTGACTAGTAAGAATTTTAAAACCTATGTATTGATATCTCTCTGTAAGTGAGTCAAGTGGGTGTAAAGCTGCATAAACACAGCAGTGAAAAACAGGTAAACCCCATTATAAAACACAAATAATTTTAAAAACCCGTGAAACAAAGACAGTGAAAGAGAGAGAAATTCTTACAAAATTCGTTCAGGGGCTGTGATGCCACCTGGATTGACCATGTCTAGACCCGCAGCTGATTGAGACATAAGGGTGGACACTCTTAGGGCTGAGAGGTTTGGTGAGGTTGGGTGAGCAAACGCGGACGCTTTAAAGTAATACTGCGTGGTACCCATCCCATGGGTCCCAAATCTCCAGGTTCAAGGGCATCTGCCTACATCGAAAACATGCATGAGAAACCCAGAAGATGGTCCACCGAGTGATCGGGAAAGGTTTCTAAAACGCACCTCATTTCTCATCTCCTTGTGCTCGGGTTCGCCATTCCAGCCGCTTTACTAGCAATCTCCCTCCTTGGAGAATCAGCACCTTTAACCTCCTGTTCCATACAGGTGGCAATTTGAACTGAGGATGAACGGGAAGACGGGGAACCAATGAGAGACTAGCTCTAGGTGTTGGGACAGGCACAGGTCACTCTATTTTCCCATCAGGAAGAAGAATTAACCAGAGGCTCAGTCTGCCGCCCGGAAGCATAATAGTGCCTAAAGCAATCCTGCGCTTTTGCGGCCAGCTCCCAAGAGAGCGAGTTGAAAAATGGAGCTCAGGGGCACTGCAATTCACAAACCTGCAGACTTATAAATGATAACTCTCGTCTACAAATATATTGAGGGAAGGCAACAAAGAGGATTTGAAAGCAAGGCAGAATTGCAGGAAACAGATTTCAGCAGGCAGATTCGAATCGCCTTTAAAGCACAGGAAAAGCGGCAAAACCTCGACAATGATGCCCTTGGCCAAAAAGGGCGTATGCGTTTTTTCCTGAATATATTCAGGAAAAAACGCATACGCCCTTTTTGGCCAACCAAGCAACCTGGAAAGGCAAATCAGCGCTACAAAGAAGTCTCGCTTCCAATCGGTCAAAAGGGCCATGCTGAATAAAGTGTCAAATCCAGAAATGCAGGACAGGCCACGGAGAAACGGGAGCCTTGCTACGCTGATGGGCGGGATGTAAATTGCCAACAGCCACTCTGGAGAAGTGTACGGTGTGTCCTGAAACATTTACAAAACTCAGCTTAGAGAGCATAGGGCACTTCCACTCATGGGCGTATACATTGGGAAAACTAAAAATCAGCAAGACACAAGCACCCCAAAGTTTAGGGCTGCTCTGTTGACAAGAACCTCCACTTCGTTACACCTTAAATATCCCAGGAAAGAGAAAAATGGATAAAGAAGTTGTGCTCCTTACGTACAATGGAATATCACTCAGCCATGAAATCAACGTCATAAGGCTAGTAGCAGCATGATGAGTGGATTTAGGTACGACGATTCTAAGTCAAATAAGTCACGCAGAAAAAGACACTTATCATAAGATATCACTTATAGAGGGAATGTAAAAACCGCTACCCTTGAACTGAATTACAAAACAGAACAGGGTCACACGGTTAGAAAAGACACTATGGCTGCCTAACGGGAAAGGTGAGGTGGGGTGATGCCTAAAACAAGGGTTTCAAATTAGCTCAGATACCGTTCCATAAACCCAATACGTAATAGACAAGACCTACTCCTTGCTCAGGGAACTGGACTCAACACCCCCTATTCACCGCCCAAGAATATATCTGACTAGTAAGAATCTTAAAACCTATGTATTGATATCTCTCTGTAAGTGAGTCAAGTGGGTGTAAAGCTGCATAAACACAGCAGTGAAAAGCAGCTAAACCCCATTATAAAACTCAAATAATTTTAAAAACCCGTGAAACAAAGACAGTGAAAGAGAGAGAAATTCTTACAAAATTCGTTCAGGGGCTGTGATGCCACCTGGATTGACCATGTCTAGACCCGCAGCTGATTGAGACATAAGGGTGGACACTCTTAGGGCTGAGAGGTTTGGTGAGGTTGGGTGAGCAAACGCAGACGCTTTAAAGTAATACTGCGTGGTACCCATCCCATGGGTCCCAAATCTCCAGGTTCAAGGGCATCTGCCTACATCGAAAACATGCATGAGAAACCCAGAAGATGGTCCACCGAGTGATCGGGAAAGGTTTCTAAAACGCACCTCATTTCTCATCTCCTTGTGCTCGGGTTCGCCATTCCAGCCGCTTTACTAGCAATCTCCCTCCTTGGAGAATCAGCACCTTTAACCTCCTGTTCCATACAGGTGGCAATTTGAACTGAGGATGAACGGGAAGACGGGGAACCAATGAGAGACTAGCTCTAGGTGTTGGGACAGGCACAGGTCACTCTATTTTCCCATCAGGAAGAAGAATTAACCAGAGGCTCAGTCTGCCGCCCGGAAGCAGAATAGGGCCTAAAGCAATCCTGCGCTTTTGCGGCCAGCTCCCAAGAGAGCGAGTTGAAAAATGGAGCTCAGGGGCACTGCAATTCACAAACCTGCAGACTTATAAATGATAACTCTCGTCTACAAATATATTGAGGGAAGGCAACAAAGAGGATTTGAAAGCAAGGCAGAATTGCAGGAAACAGATTTCAGCAGGCAGATTCGAATCGCCTTTAAAGCACAGGAAAAGCGGCAAAACCTCGACAATGATGCCCTTGGCCAAAAAGGGCGTATGCGTTTTTTCCTGAATATATTCAGGAAAAAACGCATACGCCCTTTTTGGCCAACCAAGCAACCTGGAAAGGCAAATCAGCGCTACAAAGAAGTCTCGCTTCCCATCGGTCAAAAGGGCCATGCTGTATAAAGTGTCAAAACCAGAAATGCAGGACAGGCCACGGAGAAACGGGAGCCTTGCTACGCTGATGGGCGGGATGTAAATTGCCAACAGCCACTCTGGAGAAGAGTACGGTGTGTCCTGAAACATTTACAAAACTCAGCTTAGAGAGCATAGGGCACTTCCACTCATGGGCGTATAAATTGGGAAAACTAAAAATCAGCAAGACACAAGCACCCCAAAGTTTAGGGCTGCTCTGTTGACAAGAACCTCCACTTCGTTACACCTTAAATATCCCAGGAAAGAGAAAAATGGATAAAGAAGTTGTGCTCCTTATGTACAATGGAATATCACTCAGCCATGAAATCAACCTCATAAGGCTAGTAGCAGCATGATGAGTGGATTTAGGTACGACAATTCTAAGTCAAATAAGTCACACAGAAAAAGACACTTATCATAAGATATCACTTATAGAGGGAATGTAAAAACCGCTACCCTTGAACTGAATTACAAAACAGAACAGAGTCACACGGTTAGAAAAGACACTATGGCTGCCTAACGGGAAAGGTGAGGTGGGGTGATGCATAAAACAAGGGTTTCAAATTAGCTCAGATACCGTTCCATAAACCCAATACGTAATAGACAAGACCTACTCCTTGCTCAGGGAACTGGACTCAACACCCCCTATTCACCGCCCAAGAATATATCTGACTAGTAAGAATCTTAAAACCTATGTATTGATATCTCTCTGTAAGTGAGTCAAGTGGGTGTAAAGCTGCATAAACACAGCAGTGAAAAGCAGCTAAACCCCATTATAAAACTCAAATAATTTTAAAAACCCGTGAAACAAAGACAGTGAAAGAGAGAGAAATTCTTACAAAATTCGTTCAGGGGCTGTGATGCCACCTGGATTGACCATGTCTAGACCCGCAGCTGATTGAGACATAAGGGTGGACACTCTTAGGGCTGAGAGGTTTGGTGAGGTTGGGTGAGCAAACGCAGACGCTTTAAAGTAATACTGCGTGGTACCCATCCCATGGGTCCCAAATCTCCAGGTTCAAGGGCATCTTCCTACATCGAAAACATGCATGAGAAACCCAGAAGATGGTCCACCGAGTGATCGGGAAAGGTTTCTAAAACACACCTCATTTCTCATCTCCTTGTGCTCGGGTTGGCCATTCCAGCCGCTTTACTAGCAATCTCCCTCCTTGGAGAATCAGCACCTTTAACCTCCTGTTCCATACAGGTGGCAATTTGAACTGAGGATGAACGGGAAGACGGGGAACCAATGAGAGACTAGCTCTAGGTGTTGGGACAGGCACAGGTCACTCTAGTTTCCCATCAGGAAGAAGACTTAACCACAGGCTCAGTCTGCCGCCCGGAAGCAGAATAGGGCCTAAAGCAATCCTGCGCTTTTGCGGCCAGCTCCCAAGAGAGCGAGTTGAAAAATGGAGCTCAGGGGCACTGCAATTCACAAACCTGCAGACTTATAAATGATAACTCTCGTCTACAAATATATTGAGGGAAGGCAACAAAGAGGATTTGAAAGCAAGGCAGAATTGCAGGAAACAGATTTCAGCAGGCAGATTCGAATCGCCTTTAAAGCACAGGAAAAGCGGCAAAACCTCGACAATGATGCCCTTGGCCAAAAAGGGCGTATGCGTTTTTTCCTGAATATATTCAGGAAAAAACGCATACGCCCTTTTTGGCCAACCAAGCAACCTGGAAAGGCAAATCAGCGCTACAAAGAAGTCTCGCTTCCCATCGGTCAAAAGGGCCATGCTGAATAAAGTGTCAAAACCAGAAATGCAGGACAGGCCACGGAGAAACGGGAGCCTTGCTACGCTGATGGGCGGGATGTAAATTGCCAACAGCCACTCTGGAGAAGTGTACGGTGTGTCCTGAAACATTTACAAAACTCAGCTTAGAGAGCATAGGGCACTTCCACTCATGGGCGTATACATTGGGAAAACTAAAAATCAGCAAGACACAAGCACCCCAAAGTTTAGGGCTGCTCTGTTGACAAGAACCTCCACTTCGTTACACCTTAAATATCCCAGGAAAGAGAAAAATGGATAAAGAAGTTGTGCTCCTTACGTACAATGGAATATCACTCAGCCATGAAATCAACGTCATAAGGCTAGTAGCAGCATGATGAGTGGATTTAGGTACGACGATTCTAAGTCAAATAAGTCACGCAGAAAAAGACACTTATCATAAGATATCACTTATAGAGGGAATGTAAAAACCGCAACCCTTGAACTGAATTACAAAACAGAACAGAGTCACACGGTTAGAAAACACACTGTGGCTGCCTAACGGGAAAGGTGAGGTGGGGTGATGCATAAAACAAGGGTTTCAAATTAGCTCAGATACCGTTCCATAAACCCAATACGTAATAGACAAGACCTACTCCTTGCTCAGGGAACTGGACTCAACACCCCCTATTCACCGCCCAAGAATATATCTGACTAGTAAGAATCTTAAAACCTATGTATTGATACCTCTCTGTAAGTGAGTCAAGTGGGTGTAAAGCTGCATAAACACAGCAGTGAAAAGCAGCTAAACCCCATTATAAAACTCAATTAATTTTAAAAACCCGTGAAACAAAGACAGTGAAAGAGAGAGAAATTCTTACAAAATTCGTTCAGGGGCTGTGATGCCACCTGGATTGACCATGTCTAGACCCGCAGCTGATTGAGACATAAGGGTGGACACTCTTAGGGCTGAGAGGTTTGGTGAGGTTGGGTGAGCAAACGCAGACGCTTTAAAGTAATACTGCGTGGTACCCATCCCATGGGTCCCAAATCTCCAGGTTCAAGGGCATCTGCCTACATCGAAAACATGCATGAGAAACCCAGAAGATGGTCCACCGAGTGATCGGGAAAGGTTTCTAAAACGCACCTCATTTCTCATCTCCTTGTGCTCGGGTTCGCCATTCCAGCCGCTTTACTAGCAATCTCCCTCCTTGGAGAATCAGCACCTTTAACCTCCTGTTCCATACAGGTGGCAATTTGAACTGAGGATGAACGGGAAGACGGGGAACCAATGAGAGACTAGCTCTAGGTGTTGGGACAGGCACAGGTCACTCTATTTTCCCATCAGGAAGAAGTCTTAACCACAGGCTCAGTCTGCCGCCCGGAAGCAGAATAGGGCCTAAAGCAATCCTGCGCTTTTGCGGCCAGCTCCCAAGAGAGCGAGTTGAAAAATGGAGCTCAGGGGCACTGCAATTCACAAACCTGCAGACTTATAAATGATAACTCTCGTCTACAAATATATTGAGGGAAGGCAACAAAGAGTATTTGAAAGCAAGGCAGAATTGCAGGAAACAGATTTCAGGAGGCAGATTCGAATCGCCTTTAAAGCACAGGAAAAGCGGCAAAACCTGGACAATGATGCCCTTGGCCAAAAAGGGCGTATGCGTTTTTTCCTGAATATATTCAGGAAAAAACGCATACGCCCTTTTTGGCCAACCAAGCAACCTGGAAAGGCAAATCAGCGCTACAAAGAAGTCTCGCTTCCCATCGGTCAAAAGGGCCATGCTGAATAAAGTGTCAAAACCAGAAATGCAGGACAGGCCACGGAGAAACGGGAGCCTTGCTACGCTGATGGGCGGGATGTAAACTGCCAACAGCCACTCTGGAGAAGTGTACGGTGTGTCCTGAAACATTTACAAAACTCAGCTTAGAGAGCATAGGGCACTTCCACTCATGGGCGTATACATTGGGAAAACTAAAAATCAGCAAGACACAAGCACCCCAAAGTTTAGGGCTGCTCTGTTGACAAGAACCTCCACTTCGTTACACCTTAAATATCCCAGGAAAGAGAAAAATGGATAAAGAAGTTGTGCTCCTTATGTACAATGGAATATCACTCAGCCATGAAATCAACGTCATAAGGCTAGTAGCAGCATGATGAGTGGATTTAGGTACGACAATTCTAAGTCAAATAAGTCACGCAGAAAAAGACACTTATCATAAGATATCACTTATAGAGGGAATGTAAAAACCGCTACCCTTGAACTGAATTACAAAACAGAACAGGGTCACACGGTTAGAAAAGACACTATGGCTGCCTAACGGGAAAGGTGAGGTGGGGTGATGCATAAAACAAGGGTTTCAAATTAGCTCAGATACGTTCCATAAACCCAATATGTAATAGACAAGACCTACTCCTTGCTCAGGGAACTGGACTCAACACCCCCTATTCACCGCCCAAGAATATATCTGACTAGTAAGAATCTTAAAACCTATGTATTGATACCTCTCTGTAAGTGAGTCAAGTGGGTGTAAAGCTGCATAAACACAGCAGTGAAAAGCAGCTAAACCCCATTATAAAACTCAATTAATTTTAAAAACCCGTGAAACAAAGACAGTGAAAGAGAGAGAAATTCTTACAAAATTCGTTCAGGGGCTGTGATGCCACCTGGATTGACCATGTCTAGACCCGCAGCTGATTGAGACATAAGGGTGGACACTCTTAGGGCTGAGAGGTTTGGTGAGGTTGGGTGAGCAAACGCAGACGCTTTAAAGTAATACTGCGTGGTACCCATCCCATGGGTCCCAAATCTCCAGGTTCAAGGGCATCTTCCTACATCGAAAACATGCATGAGAAACCCAGAAGATGGTCCACCGAGTGATCGGGAAAGGTTTCTAAAACGCACCTCATTTCTCATCTCCTTGTGCTCGGGTTCGCCATTCCAGCCGCTTTACTAGCAATCTCCCTCCTTGGAGAATCAGCACCTTTAACCTCCTGTTCCATACAGGTGGCAATTTGAACTGAGGATGAACGGGAAGAGGGGGAACCAATGAGAGACTAGCTCTAGGTGTTGGGACAGGCACAGGTCACTCTATTTTCCCATCAGGAAGAAGACTTAACCACAGGCTCAGTCTGCCGCCCGGAAGCAGAATAGGGCCTAAAGCAATCCTGCGCTTTTGCGGCCAGCTCCCAAGAGAGCGAGTTGAAAAATGGAGCTCAGGGGCACTGCAATTCACAAACCTGCAGACTTATAAATGATAACTCTCGTCTACAAATATATTGAGGGAAGGCAACAAAGAGGATTTGAAAGCAAGGCAGAATTGCAGGAAACAGATTTCAGCAGGCAGATTCGAATCGCCTTTAAAGCACAGGAAAAGCGGCAAAACCTCGACAATGATGCCCTTGGCCAAAAAGGGCGTATGCGTTTTTTCCTGATTATATTCAGGAAAAAACGCATACGCCCTTTTTGGCCAACCAAGCAACCTGGAAAGGCAAATCAGCGCTACAAAGAAGTCTCGCTTCCCATCGGTCAAAAGGGCCATGCTGAATAAAGTGTCAAAACCAGAAATGCAGGACAGGCCACGGAGAAACGGGAGCCTTGCTACGCTGATGGGCGGGATGTAAATTGCCAACAGCCACTCTGGAGAAGTGTACGGTGTGTCCTGAAACATTTACAAAACTCAGCTTAGAGAGCATAGGGCACTTCCACTCATGGGCGTATAAATTGGGAAAACTAAAAATCAGCAAGACACAAGCACCCCAAAGTTTAGGGCTGCTCTGTTGACAAGAACCTCCACTTCGTTACACCTTAAATATCCCAGGAAAGAGAAAAATGGATAAAGAAGTTGTGCTCCTTATGTACAATGGAATATCACTCAGCCATGAAATCAACGTCATAAGGCTAGTAGCAGCATGATGAGTGGATTTAGGTACGACGATTCTAAGTCAAATAAGTCACGCAGAAAAAGACACTTATCATAAGATATCACTTATAGAGGGAATGTAAAAACCGCTACCCTTGAACTGAATTACAAAACAGAACAGGGTCACACGGTTAGAAAAGACACTATGGCTGCCTAACGGCAAAGGTGAGGTGGGGTGATGCATAAAACAAGGGTTTCAAATTAGCTCAGATACCGTTCCATAAACCCAATACGTAATAGACAAGACCTACTCCTTGCTCAGGGAACTGGACTCAACACCCCCTATTCACCGCCCAAGAATATATCTGACTAGTAAGAATCTTAAAACCTATGTATTGATATCTCTCTGTAAGTGAGTCAAGTGGGTGTAAAGCTGCATAAACACAGCAGTGAAAAGCAGCTAAACCCCATTATAAAACTCAAATAATTTTAAAAACCCGTGAAACAAAGACAGTGAAAGAGAGAGAAATTCTTACAAAATTCGTTCAGGGGCTGTGATGCCACCTGGATTGACCATGTCTAGACCCGCAGCTGATTGAGACATAAGGGTGGACACTCTTAGGGCTGAGAGGTTTGGTGAGGTTGGGTGAGCAAACGCAGACGCTTTAAAGTAATACTGCGTGGTACCCATCCCATGGGTCCCAAATCTCCAGGTTCAAGGGCATCTGCCTACATCGAAAACATGCATGAGAAACCCAGAAGATGGTCCACCGAGTGATCGGGAAAGGTTTCTAAAACGCACCTCATTTCTCATCTCCTTGTGCTCGGGTTCGCCATTCCAGCCGCTTTACTAGCAATCTCCCTCCTTGGAGAATCAGCACCTTTAACCTCCTGTTCCATACAAGTGGCAATTTGAACTGAGGATGAACGGGAAGACGGGGAACCATATGAGAGACTAGCTCTAGGTGTTGGGACAGGCACAGGTCACTCTATTTTCCCATCAGGAAGAAGAATTAACCAGAGGCTCAGTCTGCCGCCCGGAAGCAGAATAGTGCCTAAAGCAATCCTTCGCTTTTGCGGCCAGCTCCCAAGAGAGCGAGGTGAAAAATGGAGCTCAGGGGCACTGCAATTCACAAACCTGCAGACTTATAAATGATAACTCTCTTCTACAAATATATTGAGGGAAGGCAACAAAGAGGATTTGAAAGCAAGGCAGAATTGCAGGAAACAGATTTCAGCAGGCAGATTCGAATCGCCTTTAAAGCACAGGAAAAGCGGCAAAACCTCGACAATGATGCCCTTGGCCAAAAAGGGCGTATGCGTTTTTCCCTGAATATATTCAGGAAAAAACGCATACGCCCTTTTTGGCCAACCAAGCAACCTGGAAAGGCAAATCAGCGCTACAAAGAAGTCTCGCTTCCCATCGGTCAAAAGGGCCATGCTGAATAAAGTGTCAAAACCAGAAATGCAGGACAGGCCACGGAGAAACGGGAGCCTTGCTACGCTGATGGGCGGGATGTAAATTGCCAACAGCCACTCTGGAGAAGTGTACGGTGTGTCCTGAAACATTTACAAAACTCAGCTTAGAGAGCATAGGGCACTTCCACTCATGGGCGTATACATTGGGAAAACTAAAAATCAGCAAGACACAAGCACCCCAAAGTTTAGGGCTGCTCTGTTGACAAGAACCTCCACTTCGTTACACCTTAAATATCCCAGGAAAGAGAAAAATGGATAAAGAAGTTGTGCTCCTTATGTACAATGGAATATCACTCAGCCATGAAATCAACGTCATAAGGCTAGTAGCAGCATGATGAGTGGATTTAGGTACGACAATTCTAAGTCAAATAAGTCACGCAGAAAAAGACACTTATCATAAGATATCACTTATAGAGGGAATGTAAAAACCGCTACCCTTGAACTGAATTACAAAACAGAACAGGGTCACACGGTTAGAAAAGACACTATGGCTGCCTAACGGGAAAGGTGAGGTGGGGTGATGCATAAAACAAGGGTTTCAAATTAGCTCAGATACGTTCCATAAACCCAATATGTAATAGACAAGACCTACTCCTTGCTCAGGGAACTGGACTCAACACCCCCTATTCACCGCCCAAGAATATATCTGACTAGTAAGAATCTTAAAACCTATGTATTGATACCTCTCTGTAAGTGAGTCAAGTGGGTGTAAAGCTGCATAAACACAGCAGTGAAAAGCAGCTAAACCCCATTATAAAACTCAATTAATTTTAAAAACCCGTGAAACAAAGACAGTGAAAGAGAGAGAAATTCTTACAAAATTCGTTCAGGGGCTGTGATGCCACCTGGATTGACCATGTCTAGACCCGCAGCTGATTGAGACATAAGGGTGGACACTCTTAGGGCTGAGAGGTTTGGTGAGGTTGGGTGAGCAAACGCAGACGCTTTAAAGTAATACTGCGTGGTACCCATCCCATGGGTCCCAAATCTCCAGGTTCAAGGGCATCTTCCTACATCGAAAACATGCATGAGAAACCCAGAAGATGGTCCACCGAGTGATCGGGAAAGGTTTCTAAAACGCACCTCATTTCTCATCTCCTTGTGCTCGGGTTCGCCATTCCAGCCGCTTTACTAGCAATCTCCCTCCTTGGAGAATCAGCACCTTTAACCTCCTGTTCCATACAGGTGGCAATTTGAACTGAGGATGAACGGGAAGAGGGGGAACCAATGAGAGACTAGCTCTAGGTGTTGGGACAGGCACAGGTCACTCTATTTTCCCATCAGGAAGAAGACTTAACCACAGGCTCAGTCTGCCGCCCGGAAGCAGAATAGGGCCTAAAGCAATCCTGCGCTTTTGCGGCCAGCTCCCAAGAGAGCGAGTTGAAAAATGGAGCTCAGGGGCACTGCAATTCACAAACCTGCAGACTTATAAATGATAACTCTCGTCTACAAATATATTGAGGGAAGGCAACAAAGAGGATTTGAAAGCAAGGCAGAATTGCAGGAAACAGATTTCAGCAGGCAGATTCGAATCGCCTTTAAAGCACAGGAAAAGCGGCAAAACCTCGACAATGATGCCCTTGGCCAAAAAGGGCGTATGCGTTTTTTCCTGATTATATTCAGGAAAAAACGCATACGCCCTTTTTGGCCAACCAAGCAACCTGGAAAGGCAAATCAGCGCTACAAAGAAGTCTCGCTTCCCATCGGTCAAAAGGGCCATGCTGAATAAAGTGTCAAAACCAGAAATGCAGGACAGGCCACGGAGAAACGGGAGCCTTGCTACGCTGATGGGCGGGATGTAAATTGCCAACAGCCACTCTGGAGAAGTGTACGGTGTGTCCTGAAACATTTACAAAACTCAGCTTAGAGAGCATAGGGCACTTCCACTCATGGGCGTATAAATTGGGAAAACTAAAAATCAGCAAGACACAAGCACCCCAAAGTTTAGGGCTGCTCTGTTGACAAGAACCTCCACTTCGTTACACCTTAAATATCCCAGGAAAGAGAAAAATGGATAAAGAAGTTGTGCTCCTTATGTACAATGGAATATCACTCAGCCATGAAATCAACGTCATAAGGCTAGTAGCAGCATGATGAGTGGATTTAGGTACGACGATTCTAAGTCAAATAAGTCACGCAGAAAAAGACACTTATCATAAGATATCACTTATAGAGGGAATGTAAAAACCGCTACCCTTGAACTGAATTACAAAACAGAACAGGGTCACACGGTTAGAAAAGACACTATGGCTGCCTAACGGGAAAGGTGAGGTGGGATGATGCATAAAACAAGGGTTTCAAATTAGCTCAGATACCGTTCCATAAACCCAATACGTAATAGACAAGACCTACTCCTTGCTCAGGGAACTGGACTCAACACCCCCTATTCACCGCCCAAGAATATATCTGACTAGTAAGAATCTTAAAACCTATGTATTGATATCTCTCTGTAAGTGAGTCAAGTGGGTGTAAAGCTGCATAAACACAGCAGTGAAAAGCAGCTAAACCCCATTATAAAACTCAAATAATTTTAAAAACCCGTGAAACAAAGACAGTGAAAGAGAGAGAAATTCTTACAAAATTCGTTCAGGGGCTGTGATGCCACCTGGATTGACCATGTCTAGACCCGCAGCTGATTGAGACATAAGGGTGGACACTCTTAGGGCTGAGAGGTTTGGTGAGGTTGGGTGAGCAAACGCAGACGCTTTAAAGTAATACTGCGTGGTACCCATCCCATGGGTCCCAAATCTCCAGGTTCAAGGGCATCTGCCTACATCGAAAACATGCATGAGAAACCCAGAAGATGGTCCACCGAGTGATCGGGAAAGGTTTCTAAAACGCACCTCATTTCTCATCTCCTTGTGCTCGGGTTCGCCATTCCAGCCGCTTTACTAGCAATCTCCCTCCTTGGAGAATCAGCACCTTTAACCTCCTGTTCCATACAAGTGGCAATTTGAACTGAGGATGAACGGGAAGACGGGGAACCATATGAGAGACTAGCTCTAGGTGTTGGGACAGGCACAGGTCACTCTATTTTCCCATCAGGAAGAAGAATTAACCAGAGGCTCAGTCTGCCGCCCGGAAGCAGAATAGTGCCTAAAGCAATCCTTCGCTTTTGCGGCCAGCTCCCAAGAGAGCGAGGTGAAAAATGGAGCTCAGGGGCACTGCAATTCACAAACCTGCAGACTTATAAATGATAACTCTCTTCTACAAATATATTGAGGGAAGGCAACAAAGAGGATTTGAAAGCAAGGCAGAATTGCAGGAAACAGATTTCAGCAGGCAGATTCGAATCGCCTTTAAAGCACAGGAAAAGCGGCAAAACCTCGACAATGATGCCCTTGGCCAAAAAGGGCGTATGCGTTTTTTCCTGAATATATTCAGGAAAAAACGCATACGCCCTTTTTGGCCAACCAAGCAACCTGGAAAGGCAAATCAGCGCTACAAAGAAGTCTCGCTTCCCATCGGTCAAAAGGGCCATGCTGAATAAAGTGTCAAAACCAGAAATGCAGGACAGGCCACGGAGAAACGGGAGCCTTGCTACGCGGATGGGCGGGATGTAAATTGCCAACAGCCACTCTGGAGAAGTGTACGGTGTGTCCTGAAACATTTACAAAACTCAGCTTAGAGAGCATAGGGCACTTCCACTCATGGGCTTATAAATTGGGAAAACTAAAAATCAGCAAGACACAAGCACCCCAAAGTTTAGGGCTGCTCTGTTGACAAGAACCTCCACTTCGTTACACCTTAAATATCCCAGGAAAGAGAAAAATGGATAAAGAAGTTGTGCTCCTTATGTACAATGGAATATCACTCAGCCATGAAATCAACGTCATAAGGCTAGTAGCAGCATGATGAGTGGATTTAGGTACGACGATTCTAAGTCAAATAAGTCACGCAGAAAAAGACACTTATCATAAGATATCACTTATAGAGGGAATGTAAAAACCGCTACCCTTGAACTGAATTACAAAACAGAACAGAGTCACACGGTTAGAAAACACACTATGGCTGCCTAACGGGAAAGGTGAGGTGGGGTGATGCATAAAACAAGGGTTTCAAATTAGCTCAGATACCGTTCCATAAACCCAATACGTAATAGACAAGACCTACTCCTTGCTCAGGGAACTGGACTCAACACCCTCTATTCACCGCCCAAGAATATATCTGACTAGTAAGAATCTTAAAACCTATGTATTGATACCTCTCTGTAAGTGAGTCAAGTGGGTGTAAAGCTGCATAAACACAGCAGTGAAAAGCAGCTAAACCCCATTATAAAACTCAATTAATTTTAAAAACCCGTGAAACAAAGACAGTGAAAGAGAGAGAAATTCTTACAAAATTCGTTCAGGGGCTGTGATGCCACCTGGATTGACCATGTCTAGACCCGCAGCTGATTGAGACATAAGGGTGGACACTCTTAGGGCTGAGAGGTTTGGTGAGGTTGGGTGAGCAAACGCAGACGCTTTAAAGTAATACTGCGTGGTACCCATCCCATGGGTCCCAAATCTCCAGGTTCAAGGGCATCTTCCTACATCGAAAACATGCATGAGAAACCCAGAAGATGGTCCACCGAGTGATCGGGAAAGGTTTCTAAAACGCACCTCATTTCTCATCTCCTTGTGCTCGGGTTCGCCATTCCAGCCGCTTTACTAGCAATCTCCCTCCTTGGAGAATCAGCACCTTTAACCTCCTGTTCCATACAGGTGGCAATTTGAACTGAGGATGAACGGGAAGACGGGGAACCAATGAGAGACTAGCTCTAGGTGTTGGGACAGGCACAGGTCACTCTATTTTCCCATCAGGAAGAAGACTTAACCACAGGCTCAGTCTGCCGCCCGGAAGCAGAATAGGGCCTAAAGCAATCCTGCGCTTTTGCGGCCAGCTCCCAAGAGAGCGAGTTGAAAAATGGAGCTCAGGGGCACTGCAATTCACAAACCTGCAGACTTATAAATGATAACTCTCGTCTATAAATATATTGAGGGAAGGCAACAAAGAGGATTTGAAAGCAAGGCAGAATTGCAGGAAACAGATTTCAGGAGGCAGATTCGAATCGCCTTTAAAGCACAGGAAAAGCGGCAAAACCTCGACAATGATGCCCTTGGCCAAAAAGGGCGTATGCGTTTTTTCCTGAATATATTCAGGAAAAAACGCATACGCCCTTTTTGGCCAACCAAGCAACCTGGAAAGGCAAATCAGCGCTACAAAGAAGTCTCGCTTCCCATCGGTCAAAAGGGCCATGCTGAATAAAGTGTCAAAACCAGAAATGCAGGACAGGCCACGGAGAAACGGGAGCCTTGCTACGCTGATGGGCGGGATGTAAATTGCCAACAGCCACTCTGGAGAAGTGTACGGTGTGTCCTGAAACATTTACAAAACTCAGCTTAGAGAGCATAGGGCACTTCCACTCATGGGCGTATGAATTGGGAAAACTAAAAATCAGCAAGACACAAGCACCCCAAAGTTTAGGGCTGCTCTGTTGACAAGAACCTCCACTTCGTTACACCTTAAATATCCCAGGAAAGAGAAAAATGGATAAAGAAGTTGTGCTCCTTATGTACAATGGAATATCACTCAGCCATGAAATCAACGTCATAAGGCTAGTAGCAGCATGATGAGTGCATTTAGGTACGACGATTCTAAGTGAAATAAGTCACACAGAAAAAGACACTTATCATAAGATATCACTTATAGAGGGAATGTAAAAACCGCTACCCTTGAACTGAATTACAAAACAGAACAGGGTCACACGGTTAGAAAACACACTATGGCTGCCTAACGGGAAAGGTGAGGTGGGGTGATGCCTAAAACAAGGGTTTCAAATTAGCTCAGATACCGTTCCATAAACCCAATACGTAATAGACAAGACCTACTCCTTGCTCAGGGAACTGGACTCAACACCCCCTATTCACCGCCCAAGAATATATCTGACTAGTAAGAATCTTAAAACCTATGTATTGATATCTCTCTGTAAGTGAGTCAAGTGGGTGTAAAGCTGCATAAACACAGCAGTGAAAAGCAGCTAAACCCCATTATAAAACTCAAATAATTTTAAAAACCCGTGAAACAAAGACAGTGAAAGAGAGAGAAATTCTTACAAAATTCGTTCAGGGGCTGTGATGCCACCTGGATTGACCATGTCTAGACCCGCAGCTGATTGAGACATAAGGGTGGACACTCTTAGGGCTGAGAGGTTTGGTGAGGTTGGGTGAGCAAACGCAGACGCTTTAAAGTAATACTGCGTGGTACCCATCCCATGGGTCCCAAATCTCCAGGTTCAAGGGCATCTTCCTACATCGAAAACATGCATGAGAAACCCAGAAGATGGTCCACCGAGTGATCGGGAAAGGTTTCTAAAACGCACCTCATTTCTCATCTCCTTGTGCTCGGGTTCGCCATTCCAGCCGCTTTACTAGCAATCTCCCTCCTTGGAGAATCAGCACCTTTAACCTCCTGTTCCATACAGGTGGCAATTTGAACTGAGGATGAACGGGAAGACGGGGAACCAATGAGAGACTAGCTCTAGGTGTTGGGACAGGCACAGTTCACTCTATTTTCCCATCAGGAAGAAGTCTTAACCACAGGCTCAGTCTGCCGCCCGGAAGCAGAATAGGGCCTAAAGCAATCCTGCGCTTTTGCGGCCAGCTCCCAAGAGAGCGAGTTGAAAAATGGAGCTCAGGGGCACTGCAATTCACAAACCTGCAGACTTATAAATGATAACTCTCGTCTACAAATATATTGAGGGAAGGCAACAAAGAGGATTTGAAAGCAAGGCAGAATTGCAGGAAACAGATTTCAGGAGGCAGATTCGAATCGCCTTTAAAGCACAGGAAAAGCGGCAAAACCTCGACAATGATGCCCTTGGCCAAAAAGGGCGTATGCGTTTTTTCCTGAATATATTCAGGAAAAAACGCATACGCCCTTTTTGGCCAACCAAGCAACCTGGAAAGGCAAATCAGCGCTACAAAGAAGTCTCGCTTCCCATCGGTCAAAAGGGCCATGCTGAATAAAGTGTCAAAACCAGAAATGCAGGACAGGCCACGGAGAAACGGGAGCCTTGCTACGCTGATGGGCGGGATGTAAACTGCCAACAGCCACTCTGGAGAAGTGTACGGTGTGTCCTGAAACATTTACAAAACTCAGCTTAGAGAGCATAGGGCACTTCCACTCATGGGCGTATAAATTGGGAAAACTAAAAATCAGCAAGACACAAGCACCCCAAAGTTTAGGGCTGCTCTGTTGACAAGAACCTCCACTTCGTTACACCTTAAATATCCCAGGAAAGAGAAAAATGGATAAAGAAGTTGTGCTCCTTATGTACAATGGAATATCACTCAGCCATGAAATCAACGTCATAAGGCTAGTAGCAGCATGATGAGTGGATTTAGGTACGACGATTCTAAGTCAAATAAGTCACGCAGAAAAAGACACTTATCATAAGATATCACTTATAGAGGGAATGTAAAAACCGCTACCCTTGAACTGAATTACAAAACAGAACAGAGTCACACGGTTAGAAAACACACTATGGCTGCCTAACGGGAAAGGTGAGGTGGGGTGATGCATAAAACAAGGGTTTCAAATTAGCTCAGATACCGTTCCATAAACCCAATACGTAATAGACAAGACCTACTCCTTGCTCAGGGAACTGGACTCAACACCCTCTATTCACCGCCCAAGAATATATCTGACTAGTAAGAATCTTAAAACCTATGTATTGATACCTCTCTGTAAGTGAGTCAAGTGGGTGTAAAGCTGCATAAACACAGCAGTGAAAAGCAGCTAAACCCCATTATAAAACTCAATTAATTTTAAAAACCCGTGAAACAAAGACAGTGAAAGAGAGAGAAATTCTTACAAAATTCGTTCAGGGGCTGTGATGCCACCTGGATTGACCATGTCTAGACCCGCAGCTGATTGAGACATAAGGGTGGACACTCTTAGGGCTGAGAGGTTTGGTGAGGTTGGGTGAGCAAACGCAGACGCTTTAAAGTAATACTGCGTGGTACCCATCCCATGGGTCCCAAATCTCCAGGTTCAAGGGCATCTTCCTACATCGAAAACATGCATGAGAAACCCAGAAGATGGTCCACCGAGTGATCGGGAAAGGTTTCTAAAACGCACCTCATTTCTCATCTCCTTGTGCTCGGGTTCGCCATTCCAGCCGCTTTACTAGCAATCTCCCTCCTTGGAGAATCAGCACCTTTAACCTCCTGTTCCATACAGGTGGCAATTTGAACTGAGGATGAACGGGAAGACGGGGAACCAATGAGAGACTAGCTCTAGGTGTTGGGACAGGCACAGGTCACTCTATTTTCCCATCAGGAAGAAGACTTAACCACAGGCTCAGTCTGCCGCCCGGAAGCAGAATAGGGCCTAAAGCAATCCTGCGCTTTTGCGGCCAGCTCCCAAGAGAGCGAGTTGAAAAATGGAGCTCAGGGGCACTGCAATTCACAAACCTGCAGACTTATAAATGATAACTCTCGTCTACAAATATATTGAGGGAAGGCAACAAAGAGGATTTGAAAGCAAGGCAGAATTGCAGGAAACAGATTTCAGGAGGCAGATTCGAATCGCCTTTAAAGCACAGGAAAAGCGGCAAAACCTCGACAATGATGCCCTTGGCCAAAAAGGGCGTATGCGTTTTTTCCTGAATATATTCAGGAAAAAACGCATACGCCCTTTTTGGCCAACCAAGCAACCTGGAAAGGCAAATCAGCGCTACAAAGAAGTCTCGCTTCCCATCGGTCAAAAGGGCCATGCTGAATAAAGTGTCAAAACCAGAAATGCAGGACAGGCCACGGAGAAACGGGAGCCTTGCTACGCTGATGGGCGGGATGTAAATTGCCAACAGCCACTCTGGAGAAGTGTACGGTGTGTCCTGAAACATTTACAAAACTCAGCTTAGAGAGCATAGGGCACTTCCACTCATGGGCGTATGAATTGGGAAAACTAAAAATCAGCAAGACACAAGCACCCCAAAGTTTAGGGCTGCTCTGTTGACAAGAACCTCCACTTCGTTACACCTTAAATATCCCAGGAAAGAGAAAAATGGATAAAGAAGTTGTGCTCCTTATGTACAATGGAATATCACTCAGCCATGAAATCAACGTCATAAGGCTAGTAGCAGCATGATGAGTGCATTTAGGTACGACGATTCTAAGTGAAATAAGTCACACAGAAAAAGACACTTATCATAAGATATCACTTATAGAGGGAATGTAAAAACCGCTACCCTTGAACTGAATTACAAAACAGAACAGGGTCACACGGTTAGAAAACACACTATGGCTGCCTAACGGGAAAGGTGAGGTGGGGTGATGCCTAAAACAAGGGTTTCAAATTAGCTCAGATACCGTTCCATAAACCCAATACGTAATAGACAAGACCTACTCCTTGCTCAGGGAACTGGACTCAACACCCCCTATTCACCGCCCAAGAATATATCTGACTAGTAAGAATCTTAAAACCTATGTATTGATATCTCTCTGTAAGTGAGTCAAGTGGGTGTAAAGCTGCATAAACACAGCAGTGAAAAGCAGCTAAACCCCATTATAAAACTCAAATAATTTTAAAAACCCGTGAAACAAAGACAGTGAAAGAGAGAGAAATTCTTACAAAATTCGTTCAGGGGCTGTGATGCCACCTGGATTGACCATGTCTAGACCCGCAGCTGATTGAGACATAAGGGTGGACACTCTTAGGGCTGAGAGGTTTGGTGAGGTTGGGTGAGCAAACGCAGACGCTTTAAAGTAATACTGCGTGGTACCCATCCCATGGGTCCCAAATCTCCAGGTTCAAGGGCATCTTCCTACATCGAAAACATGCATGAGAAACCCAGAAGATGGTCCACCGAGTGATCGGGAAAGGTTTCTAAAACGCACCTCATTTCTCATCTCCTTGTGCTCGGGTTCGCCATTCCAGCCGCTTTACTAGCAATCTCCCTCCTTGGAGAATCAGCACCTTTAACCTCCTGTTCCATACAGGTGGCAATTTGAACTGAGGATGAACGGGAAGACGGGGAACCAATGAGAGACTAGCTCTAGGTGTTGGGACAGGCACAGTTCACTCTATTTTCCCATCAGGAAGAAGTCTTAACCACAGGCTCAGTCTGCCGCCCGGAAGCAGAATAGGGCCTAAAGCAATCCTGCGCTTTTGCGGCCAGCTCCCAAGAGAGCGAGTTGAAAAATGGAGCTCAGGGGCACTGCAATTCACAAACCTGCAGACTTATAAATGATAACTCTCGTCTACAAATATATTGAGGGAAGGCAACAAAGAGGATTTGAAAGCAAGGCAGAATTGCAGGAAACAGATTTCAGGAGGCAGATTCGAATCGCCTTTAAAGCACAGGAAAAGCGGCAAAACCTCGACAATGATGCCCTTGGCCAAAAAGGGCGTATGCGTTTTTTCCTGAATATATTCAGGAAAAAACGCATACGCCCTTTTTGGCCAACCAAGCAACCTGGAAAGGCAAATCAGCGCTACAAAGAAGTCTCGCTTCCCATCGGTCAAAAGGGCCATGCTGAATAAAGTGTCAAAACCAGAAATGCAGGACAGGCCACGGAGAAACGGGAGCCTTGCTACGCTGATGGGCGGGATGTAAACTGCCAACAGCCACTCTGGAGAAGTGTACGGTGTGTCCTGAAACATTTACAAAACTCAGCTTAGAGAGCATAGGGCACTTCCACTCATGGGCGTATACATTGGGAAAACTAAAAATCAGCAAGACACAAGCACCCCAAAGTTTAGGGCTGCTCTGTTGACAAGAACCTCCACTTCGTTACACCTTAAATATCCCAGGAAAGAGAAAAATGGATAAAGAAGTTGTGCTCCTTATGTACAATGGAATATCACTCAGCCATGAAATCAACGTCATAAGGCTAGTAGCAGCATGATGAGTGGATTTAGGTACGACAATTCTAAGTCAAATAAGTCACGCAGAAAAAGACACTTATCATAAGATATCACTTATAGAGGGAATGTAAAAACCGCTACCCTTGAACTGAATTACAAAACAGAACAGGGTCACACGGTTAGAAAAGACACTATGGCTGCCTAACGGGAAAGGTGAGGTGGGGTGATGCATAAAACAAGGGTTTCAAATTAGCTCAGATACGTTCCATAAACCCAATATGTAATAGACAAGACCTACTCCTTGCTCAGGGAACTGGACTCAACACCCCCTATTCACCGCCCAAGAATATATCTGACTAGTAAGAATCTTAAAACCTATGTATTGATACCTCTCTGTAAGTGAGTCAAGTGGGTGTAAAGCTGCATAAACACAGCAGTGAAAAGCAGCTAAACCCCATTATAAAACTCAATTAATTTTAAAAACCCGTGAAACAAAGACAGTGAAAGAGAGAGAAATTCTTACAAAATTCGTTCAGGGGCTGTGATGCCACCTGGATTGACCATGTCTAGACCCGCAGCTGATTGAGACATAAGGGTGGACACTCTTAGGGCTGAGAGGTTTGGTGAGGTTGGGTGAGGAAACGCAGACGCTTTAAAGTAATACTGCGTGGTACCCATCCCATGGGTCCCAAATCTCCAGGTTCAAGGGCATCTTCCTACATCGAAAACATGCATGAGAAACCCAGAAGATGGTCCACCGAGTGATCGGGAAAGGTTTCTAAAACGCACCTCATTTCTCATCTCCTTGTGCTCGGGTTCGCCATTCCAGCCGCTTTACTAGCAATCTCCCTCCTTGGAGAATCAGCACCTTTAACCTCCTGTTCCATACAGGTGGCAATTTGAACTGAGGATGAACGGGAAGAGGGGGAACCAATGAGAGACTAGCTCTAGGTGTTGGGACAGGCACAGGTCACTCTATTTTCCCATCAGGAAGAAGACTTAACCACAGGCTCAGTCTGCCGCCCGGAAGCAGAATAGGGCCTAAAGCAATCCTGCGCTTTTGCGGCCAGCTCCCAAGAGAGCGAGTTGAAAAATGGAGCTCAGGGGCACTGCAATTCACAAACCTGCAGACTTATAAATGATAACTCTCGTCTACAAATATATTGAGGGAAGGCAACAAAGAGGATTTGAAAGCAAGGCAGAATTGCAGGAAACAGATTTCAGCAGGCAGATTCGAATCGCCTTTAAAGCACAGGAAAAGCGGCAAAACCTCGACAATGATGCCCTTGGCCAAAAAGGGCGTATGCGTTTTTTCCTGATTATATTCAGGAAAAAACGCATACGCCCTTTTTGGCCAACCAAGCAACCTGGAAAGGCAAATCAGCGCTACAAAGAAGTCTCGCTTCCCATCGGTCAAAAGGGCCATGCTGAATAAAGTGTCAAAACCAGAAATGCAGGACAGGCCACGGAGAAACGGGAGCCTTGCTACGCTGATGGGCGGGATGTAAATTGCCAACAGCCACTCTGGAGAAGTGTACGGTGTGTCCTGAAACATTTACAAAACTCAGCTTAGAGAGCATAGGGCACTTCCACTCATGGGCGTATAAATTGGGAAAACTAAAAATCAGCAAGACACAAGCACCCCAAAGTTTAGGGCTGCTCTGTTGACAAGAACCTCCACTTCGTTACACCTTAAATATCCCAGGAAAGAGAAAAATGGATAAAGAAGTTGTGCTCCTTATGTACAATGGAATATCACTCAGCCATGAAATCAACGTCATAAGGCTAGTAGCAGCATGATGAGTGGATTTAGGTACGACGATTCTAAGTCAAATAAGTCACGCAGAAAAAGACACTTATCATAAGATATCACTTATAGAGGGAATGTAAAAACCGCTACCCTTGAACTGAATTACAAAACAGAACAGGGTCACACGGTTAGAAAAGACACTATGGCTGCCTAACGGCAAAGGTGAGGTGGGGTGATGCATAAAACAAGGGTTTCAAATTAGCTCAGATACCGTTCCATAAACCCAATACGTAATAGACAAGACCTACTCCTTGCTCAGGGAACTGGACTCAACACCCCGTATTCACCGCCCAAGAATATATCTGACTAGTAAGAATCTTAAAACCTATGTATTGATATCTCTCTGTAAGTGAGTCAAGTGGGTGTAAAGCTGCATAAACACAGCAGTGAAAAGCAGCTAAACCCCATTATAAAACTCAAATAATTTTAAAAACCCGTGAAACAAAGACAGTGAAAGAGAGAGAAATTCTTACAAAATTCGTTCAGGGGCTGTGATGCCACCTGGATTGACCATGTCTAGACCCGCAGCTGATTGAGACATAAGGGTGGACACTCTTAGGGCTGAGAGGTTTGGTGAGGTTGGGTGAGCAAACGCAGACGCTTTAAAGTAATACTGCGTGGTACCCATCCCATGGGTCCCAAATCTCCAGGTTCAAGGGCATCTGCCTACATCGAAAACATGCATGAGAAACCCAGAAGATGGTCCACCGAGTGATCGGGAAAGGTTTCTAAAACGCACCTCATTTCTCATCTCCTTGTGCTCGGGTTCGCCATTCCAGCCGCTTTACTAGCAATCTCCCTCCTTGGAGAATCAGCACCTTTAACCTCCTGTTCCATACAAGTGGCAATTTGAACTGAGGATGAACGGGAAGACGGGGAACCATATGAGAGACTAGCTCTAGGTGTTGGGACAGGCACAGGTCACTCTATTTTCCCATCAGGAAGAAGAATTAACCAGAGGCTCAGTCTGCCGCCCGGAAGCAGAATAGTGCCTAAAGCAATCCTTCGCTTTTGCGGCCAGCTCCCAAGAGAGCGAGGTGAAAAATGGAGCTCAGGGGCACTGCAATTCACAAACCTGCAGACTTATAAATGATAACTCTCTTCTACAAATATATTGAGGGAAGGCAACAAAGAGGATTTGAAAGCAAGGCAGAATTGCAGGAAACAGATTTCAGCAGGCAGATTCGAATCGCCTTTAAAGCACAGGAAAAGCGGCAAAACCTCGACAATGATGCCCTTGGCCAAAAAGGGCGTATGCGTTTTTTCCTGAATATATTCAGGAAAAAACGCATACGCCCTTTTTGGCCAACCAAGCAACCTGGAAAGGCAAATCAGCGCTACAAAGAAGTCTCGCTTCCCATCGGTCAAAAGGGCCATGCTGAATAAAGTGTCAAAACCAGAAATGCAGGACAGGCCACGGAGAAACGGGAGCCTTGCTACGCGGATGGGCGGGATGTAAATTGCCAACAGCCACTCTGGAGAAGTGTACGGTGTGTCCTGAAACATTTACAAAACTCAGCTTAGAGAGCATAGGGCACTTCCACTCATGGGCTTATAAATTGGGAAAACTAAAAATCAGCAAGACACAAGCACCCCAAAGTTTAGGGCTGCTCTGTTGACAAGAACCTCCACTTCGTTACACCTTAAATATCCCAGGAAAGAGAAAAATGGATAAAGAAGTTGTGCTCCTTATGTACAATGGAATATCACTCAGCCATGAAATCAACGTCATAAGGCTAGTAGCAGCATGATGAGTGGATTTAGGTACGACGATTCTAAGTCAAATAAGTCACGCAGAAAAAGACACTTATCATAAGATATCACTTATAGAGGGAATGTAAAAACCGCTACCCTTGAACTGAATTACAAAACAGAACAGGGTCACACGGTTAGAAAAGACACTATGGCTGCCTAACGGGAAAGGTGAGGTGGGGTGATGCATAAAACAAGGGTTTCAAATTAGCTCAGATACCGTTCCATAAACCCAATACGTAATAGACAAGACCTACTCCTTGCTCAGGGAACTGGACTCAACACCCCCTATTCACCGCCCAAGAATATATCTGACTAGTAAGAATCTTAAAACCTATGTATTGATATCTCTCTGTAAGTGAGTCAAGTGGGTGTAAAGCTGCATAAACACAGCAGTGAAAAGCAGCTAAACCCCATTATAAAACTCAAATAATTTTAAAAACCCGTGAAACAAAGACAGTGAAAGAGAGAGAAATTCTTACAAAATTCGTTCAGGGGCTGTGATGCCACCTGGATTGACCATGTCTAGACCCGCAGCTGATTGAGACATAAGGGTGGACACTCTTAGGGCTGAGAGGTTTGGTGAGGTTGGGTGAGCAAACGCAGACGCTTTAAAGTAATACTGCGTGGTACCCATCCCATGGGTCCCAAATCTCCAGGTTCAAGGGCATCTGCCTACATCGAAAACATGCATGAGAAACCCAGAAGATGGTCCACCGAGTGATCGGGAAAGGTTTCTAAAACGCACCTCATTTCTCATCTCCTTGTGCTCGGGTTCGCCATTCCAGCCGCTTTACTAGCAATCTCCCTCCTTGGAGAATCAGCACCTTTAACCTCCTGTTCCATACAAGTGGCAATTTGAACTGAGGATGAACGGGAAGACGGGGAACCATATGAGAGACTAGCTCTAGGTGTTGGGACAGGCACAGGTCACTCTATTTTCCCATCAGGAAGAAGAATTAACCAGAGGCTCAGTCTGCCGCCCGGAAGCAGAATAGTGCCTAAAGCAATCCTTCGCTTTTGCGGCCAGCTCCCAAGAGAGCGAGGTGAAAAATGGAGCTCAGGGGCACTGCAATTCACAAACCTGCAGACTTATAAATGATAACTCTCTTCTACAAATATATTGAGGGAAGGCAACAAAGAGGATTTGAAAGCAAGGCAGAATTGCAGGAAACAGATTTCAGCAGGCAGATTCGAATCGCCTTTAAAGCACAGGAAAAGCGGCAAAACCTCGACAATGATGCCCTTGGCCAAAAAGGGCGTATGCGTTTTTTCCTGAATATATTCAGGAAAAAACGCATACGCCCTTTTTGGCCAACCAAGCAACCTGGAAAGGCAAATCAGCGCTACAAAGAAGTCTCGCTTCCCATCGGTCAAAAGGGCCATGCTGAATAAAGTGTCAAAACCAGAAATGCAGGACAGGCCACGGAGAAACGGGAGCCTTGCTACGCGGATGGGCGGGATGTAAATTGCCAACAGCCACTCTGGAGAAGTGTACGGTGTGTCCTGAAACATTTACAAAACTCAGCTTAGAGAGCATAGGGCACTTCCACTCATGGGCTTATAAATTGGGAAAACTAAAAATCAGCAAGACACAAGCACCCCAAAGTTTAGGGCTGCTCTGTTGACAAGAACCTCCACTTCGTTACACCTTAAATATCCCAGGAAAGAGAAAAATGGATAAAGAAGTTGTGCTCCTTATGTACAATGGAATATCACTCAGCCATGAAATCAACGTCATAAGGCTAGTAGCAGCATGATGAGTGGATTTAGGTACGACGATTCTAAGTCAAATAAGTCACGCAGAAAAAGACACTTATCATAAGATATCACTTATAGAGGGAATGTAAAAACCGCTACCCTTGAACTGAATTACAAAACAGAACAGAGTCACACGGTTAGAAAACACACTATGGCTGCCTAACGGGAAAGGTGAGGTGGGGTGATGCATAAAACAAGGGTTTCAAATTAGCTCAGATACCGTTCCATAAACCCAATACGTAATAGACAAGACCTACTCCTTGCTCAGGGAACTGGACTCAACACCCTCTATTCACCGCCCAAGAATATATCTGACTAGTAAGAATCTTAAAACCTATGTATTGATACCTCTCTGTAAGTGAGTCAAGTGGGTGTAAAGCTGCATAAACACAGCAGTGAAAAGCAGCTAAACCCCATTATAAAACTCAATTAATTTTAAAAACCCGTGAAACAAAGACAGTGAAAGAGAGAGAAATTCTTACAAAATTCGTTCAGGGGCTGTGATGCCACCTGGATTGACCATGTCTAGACCCGCAGCTGATTGAGACATAAGGGTGGACACTCTTAGGGCTGAGAGGTTTGGTGAGGTTGGGTGAGCAAACGCAGACGCTTTAAAGTAATACTGCGTGGTACCCATCCCATGGGTCCCAAATCTCCAGGTTCAAGGGCATCTTCCTACATCGAAAACATGCATGAGAAACCCAGAAGATGGTCCACCGAGTGATCGGGAAAGGTTTCTAAAACGCACCTCATTTCTCATCTCCTTGTGCTCGGGTTCGCCATTCCAGCCGCTTTACTAGCAATCTCCCTCCTTGGAGAATCAGCACCTTTAACCTCCTGTTCCATACAGGTGGCAATTTGAACTGAGGATGAACGGGAAGACGGGGAACCAATGAGAGACTAGCTCTAGGTGTTGGGACAGGCACAGGTCACTCTATTTTCCCATCAGGAAGAAGACTTAACCACAGGCTCAGTCTGCCGCCCGGAAGCAGAATAGGGCCTAAAGCAATCCTGCGCTTTTGCGGCCAGCTCCCAAGAGAGCGAGTTGAAAAATGGAGCTCAGGGGCACTGCAATTCACAAACCTGCAGACTTATAAATGATAACTCTCGTCTATAAATATATTGAGGGAAGGCAACAAAGAGGATTTGAAAGCAAGGCAGAATTGCAGGAAACAGATTTCAGGAGGCAGATTCGAATCGCCTTTAAAGCACAGGAAAAGCGGCAAAACCTCGACAATGATGCCCTTGGCCAAAAAGGGCGTATGCGTTTTTTCCTGAATATATTCAGGAAAAAACGCATACGCCCTTTTTGGCCAACCAAGCAACCTGGAAAGGCAAATCAGCGCTACAAAGAAGTCTCGCTTCCCATCGGTCAAAAGGGCCATGCTGAATAAAGTGTCAAAACCAGAAATGCAGGACAGGCCACGGAGAAACGGGAGCCTTGCTACGCTGATGGGCGGGATGTAAATTGCCAACAGCCACTCTGGAGAAGTGTACGGTGTGTCCTGAAACATTTACAAAACTCAGCTTAGAGAGCATAGGGCACTTCCACTCATGGGCGTATGAATTGGGAAAACTAAAAATCAGCAAGACACAAGCACCCCAAAGTTTAGGGCTGCTCTGTTGACAAGAACCTCCACTTCGTTACACCTTAAATATCCCAGGAAAGAGAAAAATGGATAAAGAAGTTGTGCTCCTTATGTACAATGGAATATCACTCAGCCATGAAATCAACGTCATAAGGCTAGTAGCAGCATGATGAGTGCATTTAGGTACGACGATTCTAAGTGAAATAAGTCACACAGAAAAAGACACTTATCATAAGATATCACTTATAGAGGGAATGTAAAAACCGCTACCCTTGAACTGAATTACAAAACAGAACAGGGTCACACGGTTAGAAAACACACTATGGCTGCCTAACGGGAAAGGTGAGGTGGGGTGATGCCTAAAACAAGGGTTTCAAATTAGCTCAGATACCGTTCCATAAACCCAATACGTAATAGACAAGACCTACTCCTTGCTCAGGGAACTGGACTCAACACCCCCTATTCACCGCCCAAGAATATATCTGACTAGTAAGAATCTTAAAACCTATGTATTGATATCTCTCTGTAAGTGAGTCAAGTGGGTGTAAAGCTGCATAAACACAGCAGTGAAAAGCAGCTAAACCCCATTATAAAACTCAAATAATTTTAAAAACCCGTGAAACAAAGACAGTGAAAGAGAGAGAAATTCTTACAAAATTCGTTCAGGGGCTGTGATGCCACCTGGATTGACCATGTCTAGACCCGCAGCTGATTGAGACATAAGGGTGGACACTCTTAGGGCTGAGAGGTTTGGTGAGGTTGGGTGAGCAAACGCAGACGCTTTAAAGTAATACTGCGTGGTACCCATCCCATGGGTCCCAAATCTCCAGGTTCAAGGGCATCTTCCTACATCGAAAACATGCATGAGAAACCCAGAAGATGGTCCACCGAGTGATCGGGAAAGGTTTCTAAAACGCACCTCATTTCTCATCTCCTTGTGCTCGGGTTCGCCATTCCAGCCGCTTTACTAGCAATCTCCCTCCTTGGAGAATCAGCACCTTTAACCTCCTGTTCCATACAGGTGGCAATTTGAACTGAGGATGAACGGGAAGACGGGGAACCAATGAGAGACTAGCTCTAGGTGTTGGGACAGGCACAGTTCACTCTATTTTCCCATCAGGAAGAAGTCTTAACCACAGGCTCAGTCTGCCGCCCGGAAGCAGAATAGGGCCTAAAGCAATCCTGCGCTTTTGCGGCCAGCTCCCAAGAGAGCGAGTTGAAAAATGGAGCTCAGGGGCACTGCAATTCACAAACCTGCAGACTTATAAATGATAACTCTCGTCTACAAATATATTGAGGGAAGGCAACAAAGAGGATTTGAAAGCAAGGCAGAATTGCAGGAAACAGATTTCAGGAGGCAGATTCGAATCGCCTTTAAAGCACAGGAAAAGCGGCAAAACCTCGACAATGATGCCCTTGGCCAAAAAGGGCGTATGCGTTTTTTCCTGAATATATTCAGGAAAAAACGCATACGCCCTTTTTGGCCAACCAAGCAACCTGGAAAGGCAAATCAGCGCTACAAAGAAGTCTCGCTTCCCATCGGTCAAAAGGGCCATGCTGAATAAAGTGTCAAAACCAGAAATGCAGGACAGGCCACGGAGAAACGGGAGCCTTGCTACGCTGATGGGCGGGATGTAAACTGCCAACAGCCACTCTGGAGAAGTGTACGGTGTGTCCTGAAACATTTACAAAACTCAGCTTAGAGAGCATAGGGCACTTCCACTCATGGGCGTATAAATTGGGAAAACTAAAAATCAGCAAGACACAAGCACCCCAAAGTTTAGGGCTGCTCTGTTGACAAGAACCTCCACTTCGTTACACCTTAAATATCCCAGGAAAGAGAAAAATGGATAAAGAAGTTGTGCTCCTTATGTACAATGGAATATCACTCAGCCATGAAATCAACGTCATAAGGCTAGTAGCAGCATGATGAGTGGATTTAGGTACGACGATTCTAAGTCAAATAAGTCACGCAGAAAAAGACACTTATCATAAGATATCACTTATAGAGGGAATGTAAAAACCGCTACCCTTGAACTGAATTACAAAACAGAACAGAGTCACACGGTTAGAAAACACACTATGGCTGCCTAACGGGAAAGGTGAGGTGGGGTGATGCATAAAACAAGGGTTTCAAATTAGCTCAGATACCGTTCCATAAACCCAATACGTAATAGACAAGACCTACTCCTTGCTCAGGGAACTGGACTCAACACCCTCTATTCACCGCCCAAGAATATATCTGACTAGTAAGAATCTTAAAACCTATGTATTGATACCTCTCTGTAAGTGAGTCAAGTGGGTGTAAAGCTGCATAAACACAGCAGTGAAAAGCAGCTAAACCCCATTATAAAACTCAATTAATTTTAAAAACCCGTGAAACAAAGACAGTGAAAGAGAGAGAAATTCTTACAAAATTCGTTCAGGGGCTGTGATGCCACCTGGATTGACCATGTCTAGACCCGCAGCTGATTGAGACATAAGGGTGGACACTCTTAGGGCTGAGAGGTTTGGTGAGGTTGGGTGAGCAAACGCAGACGCTTTAAAGTAATACTGCGTGGTACCCATCCCATGGGTCCCAAATCTCCAGGTTCAAGGGCATCTTCCTACATCGAAAACATGCATGAGAAACCCAGAAGATGGTCCACCGAGTGATCGGGAAAGGTTTCTAAAACGCACCTCATTTCTCATCTCCTTGTGCTCGGGTTCGCCATTCCAGCCGCTTTACTAGCAATCTCCCTCCTTGGAGAATCAGCACCTTTAACCTCCTGTTCCATACAGGTGGCAATTTGAACTGAGGATGAACGGGAAGACGGGGAACCAATGAGAGACTAGCTCTAGGTGTTGGGACAGGCACAGGTCACTCTATTTTCCCATCAGGAAGAAGACTTAACCACAGGCTCAGTCTGCCGCCCGGAAGCAGAATAGGGCCTAAAGCAATCCTGCGCTTTTGCGGCCAGCTCCCAAGAGAGCGAGTTGAAAAATGGAGCTCAGGGGCACTGCAATTCACAAACCTGCAGACTTATAAATGATAACTCTCGTCTACAAATATATTGAGGGAAGGCAACAAAGAGGATTTGAAAGCAAGGCAGAATTGCAGGAAACAGATTTCAGGAGGCAGATTCGAATCGCCTTTAAAGCACAGGAAAAGCGGCAAAACCTCGACAATGATGCCCTTGGCCAAAAAGGGCGTATGCGTTTTTTCCTGAATATATTCAGGAAAAAACGCATACGCCCTTTTTGGCCAACCAAGCAACCTGGAAAGGCAAATCAGCGCTACAAAGAAGTCTCGCTTCCCATCGGTCAAAAGGGCCATGCTGAATAAAGTGTCAAAACCAGAAATGCAGGACAGGCCACGGAGAAACGGGAGCCTTGCTACGCTGATGGGCGGGATGTAAATTGCCAACAGCCACTCTGGAGAAGTGTACGGTGTGTCCTGAAACATTTACAAAACTCAGCTTAGAGAGCATAGGGCACTTCCACTCATGGGCGTATGAATTGGGAAAACTAAAAATCAGCAAGACACAAGCACCCCAAAGTTTAGGGCTGCTCTGTTGACAAGAACCTCCACTTCGTTACACCTTAAATATCCCAGGAAAGAGAAAAATGGATAAAGAAGTTGTGCTCCTTATGTACAATGGAATATCACTCAGCCATGAAATCAACGTCATAAGGCTAGTAGCAGCATGATGAGTGCATTTAGGTACGACGATTCTAAGTGAAATAAGTCACACAGAAAAAGACACTTATCATAAGATATCACTTATAGAGGGAATGTAAAAACCGCTACCCTTGAACTGAATTACAAAACAGAACAGGGTCACACGGTTAGAAAACACACTATGGCTGCCTAACGGGAAAGGTGAGGTGGGGTGATGCCTAAAACAAGGGTTTCAAATTAGCTCAGATACCGTTCCATAAACCCAATACGTAATAGACAAGACCTACTCCTTGCTCAGGGAACTGGACTCAACACCCCCTATTCACCGCCCAAGAATATATCTGACTAGTAAGAATCTTAAAACCTATGTATTGATATCTCTCTGTAAGTGAGTCAAGTGGGTGTAAAGCTGCATAAACACAGCAGTGAAAAGCAGCTAAACCCCATTATAAAACTCAAATAATTTTAAAAACCCGTGAAACAAAGACAGTGAAAGAGAGAGAAATTCTTACAAAATTCGTTCAGGGGCTGTGATGCCACCTGGATTGACCATGTCTAGACCCGCAGCTGATTGAGACATAAGGGTGGACACTCTTAGGGCTGAGAGGTTTGGTGAGGTTGGGTGAGCAAACGCAGACGCTTTAAAGTAATACTGCGTGGTACCCATCCCATGGGTCCCAAATCTCCAGGTTCAAGGGCATCTTCCTACATCGAAAACATGCATGAGAAACCCAGAAGATGGTCCACCGAGTGATCGGGAAAGGTTTCTAAAACGCACCTCATTTCTCATCTCCTTGTGCTCGGGTTCGCCATTCCAGCCGCTTTACTAGCAATCTCCCTCCTTGGAGAATCAGCACCTTTAACCTCCTGTTCCATACAGGTGGCAATTTGAACTGAGGATGAACGGGAAGACGGGGAACCAATGAGAGACTAGCTCTAGGTGTTGGGACAGGCACAGTTCACTCTATTTTCCCATCAGGAAGAAGTCTTAACCACAGGCTCAGTCTGCCGCCCGGAAGCAGAATAGGGCCTAAAGCAATCCTGCGCTTTTGCGGCCAGCTCCCAAGAGAGCGAGTTGAAAAATGGAGCTCAGGGGCACTGCAATTCACAAACCTGCAGACTTATAAATGATAACTCTCGTCTACAAATATATTGAGGGAAGGCAACAAAGAGGATTTGAAAGCAAGGCAGAATTGCAGGAAACAGATTTCAGGAGGCAGATTCGAATCGCCTTTAAAGCACAGGAAAAGCGGCAAAACCTCGACAATGATGCCCTTGGCCAAAAAGGGCGTATGCGTTTTTTCCTGAATATATTCAGGAAAAAACGCATACGCCCTTTTTGGCCAACCAAGCAACCTGGAAAGGCAAATCAGCGCTACAAAGAAGTCTCGCTTCCCATCGGTCAAAAGGGCCATGCTGAATAAAGTGTCAAAACCAGAAATGCAGGACAGGCCACGGAGAAACGGGAGCCTTGCTACGCTGATGGGCGGGATGTAAACTGCCAACAGCCACTCTGGAGAAGTGTACGGTGTGTCCTGAAACATTTACAAAACTCAGCTTAGAGAGCATAGGGCACTTCCACTCATGGGCGTATACATTGGGAAAACTAAAAATCAGCAAGACACAAGCACCCCAAAGTTTAGGGCTGCTCTGTTGACAAGAACCTCCACTTCGTTACACCTTAAATATCCCAGGAAAGAGAAAAATGGATAAAGAAGTTGTGCTCCTTATGTACAATGGAATATCACTCAGCCATGAAATCAACGTCATAAGGCTAGTAGCAGCATGATGAGTGGATTTAGGTACGACAATTCTAAGTCAAATAAGTCACGCAGAAAAAGACACTTATCATAAGATATCACTTATAGAGGGAATGTAAAAACCGCTACCCTTGAACTGAATTACAAAACAGAACAGGGTCACACGGTTAGAAAAGACACTATGGCTGCCTAACGGGAAAGGTGAGGTGGGGTGATGCATAAAACAAGGGTTTCAAATTAGCTCAGATACGTTCCATAAACCCAATATGTAATAGACAAGACCTACTCCTTGCTCAGGGAACTGGACTCAACACCCCCTATTCACCGCCCAAGAATATATCTGACTAGTAAGAATCTTAAAACCTATGTATTGATACCTCTCTGTAAGTGAGTCAAGTGGGTGTAAAGCTGCATAAACACAGCAGTGAAAAGCAGCTAAACCCCATTATAAAACTCAATTAATTTTAAAAACCCGTGAAACAAAGACAGTGAAAGAGAGAGAAATTCTTACAAAATTCGTTCAGGGGCTGTGATGCCACCTGGATTGACCATGTCTAGACCCGCAGCTGATTGAGACATAAGGGTGGACACTCTTAGGGCTGAGAGGTTTGGTGAGGTTGGGTGAGGAAACGCAGACGCTTTAAAGTAATACTGCGTGGTACCCATCCCATGGGTCCCAAATCTCCAGGTTACAAAGAGGCATCTTCCTACATCGAAACATGCATGAGAAAACCAGAAGATGGTCCACCGAGTGATCGGGAAAGGTTTCTAAAACGCACCTCATTTCTCATCTCCTTGTGCTCGGGTTCGCCATTCCAGCCGCTTTACTAGCAATCTCCCTCCTTGGAGAATCAGCACCTTTAACCTCCTGTTCCATACAGGTGGCAATTTGAACTGAGGATGAACGGGAAGAGGGGGAACCAATGAGAGACTAGCTCTAGGTGTTGGGACAGGCACAGGTCACTCTATTTTCCCATCAGGAAGAAGACTTAACCACAGGCTCAGTCTGCCGCCCGGAAGCAGAATAGGGCCTAAAGCAATCCTGCGCTTTTGCGGCCAGCTCCCAAGAGAGCGAGTTGAAAAATGGAGCTCAGGGGCACTGCAATTCACAAACCTGCAGACTTATAAATGATAACTCTCGTCTACAAATATATTGAGGGAAGGCAACAAAGAGGATTTGAAAGCAAGCAGAATTGCAGGAAACAGATTTCAGCAGCAGATTCGAATCGCCTTTAAAGCACAGGAAAAGCGGCAAAACCTCGACAATGATGA